>NC_079192.1:418829332-419069332 GCF_029499605.1 Hyla sarda
ATGACCGCGGGTCGCGTGGAACGCACCTTAGTGTTGCCGGCGCTGCCCATTGGTCGGGATTCGTTCCGATCTGTGAGTTGGGCTGAGCACACATGGGGCCGGCCCGCTTGACTTGCGGGAGGAACGCAGCCTCTCCTGTAGTTCGTGTGGAGCTCCGCTGTATCAGGTAAGGGTATGGGTTTAATAATTAAATTACAGGTGAGCTACGTGGGAGGGGGAAAGTAGGATATAAGACGGAAGCTGCGAGCAGGAGACTGAGAGCCAGAAGATGCGCGACTAGCGTGAAACACGTTTCTCTCTTACACGCACCTGTACCCCAACCCTGGTCATTCAGAGATGAATAAAAAGCACTGAAAGAAGAATTGGTGAGTGCAGCTTCATTCCTTTCTACTTTGAGCACTGTTTGTGTGAATATTCAGAAGCTTAGCACCTCCACATCAGTGCTCCGTCAGCAGAACACACTGTGAGTTTACCATTGTCTGAAGATAGGCTGTCTCTAGTGCCCACCCATCTTCACTCTTGTGTTAAATATTGTATAACGTGCCTATAAAGTGACAAATTTATGCGTGCCAAGCGTGTGTATTTAGATATATAACCGCAATTGCGACAGCTAAATGACCTGATAATGAGCAGTGAACTGAACTGACTATGGTGACAGCTTGAAAGGTGTGTCAGACCTAAAGCATGCAAAACTTACTTGTGGTGATCTTCATGTCAATCCAAAACACAAGATGAGTACATAAGAAAATAGCGAAGATATTATTGTGGCAACCTGAAAAACATGGCCGACCCTAACCCTAGCAGACCCGACCAGACCTAAGTCCATGAAACGTGATAATACTACCAATGATACACCAAAATATAACCAACATCGTTAGAAAAGTAACGAGTGTACTAAACTATTAGATGCATTATGCATACATTTAAAAAATGAAAATATGAATATGTAATAACGACATTTACCCGGAATACACATGATAAAAATGCATACATTGCACCTGTATGATGGCATGACGTAAATATATGCATACATTAGTGATGACATTGTGTACTTCACCTGCATAGGATTCAGCTGTGTACCTAGATAGTAATGTGTACATGGTAACAACCAGAGAAGCGTATGCATTGTGTCTCTGCTATAGCAACGTATTCCTAGTATGAATTAATGCAATAAAGAAGGAGAGAAAATAAAGTCCAGCAACTCATCGCAGTGTATAAATCAGCATCTTGAAGCTGCCATGGATAGCCGGGATCGTGCGGGAAGCTCAGAGGCTACAAACCGGTAGGTTTCATGCAATAGCACTTCTTCCGGCCTCAATGTCCTGTCACGACTACAGGCACGATGGTTATGCAATGTCCTGTCACGACTACAGGCACGATGGTTATGCAATGTCCTGTCACGACTACAGGCACGATGGTTATGCAATGTCCTGTCACGACTACAGGCACGATGGTTATGCAATGTCCTGTCACGACTACAGGCACGATGGTTATGCAATGTCCTGTCACGACTACAGGCAAGATGGTTATGCAATGTCCTGTCACGACTACAGGCATGATGGTTATGCAATGTCCTGTCACGACTACAGGCACGATGGTTATGCAATGTCCTGCCACGACTACAGGCACGATGGTTATGCAATGTCCTGTCACGACTACAGGCACGATGGTTATGCAATGTCCTGTCACGACTACAGGCACGATGGTACGCAAAGCCTGCAGGAAGCTCAGAGGCTACAAACCGGTAGGTTTCATGCCATGGCACTTCTTCCGACCTCAATGAGGCCGGAAGAAGTGCTATTGCACGAAACCTACAGGTTTGTAGCCTCCGAGCTTCCCGCACGATCCCGGCTATCCATGGCGGCTTCAAGACGCTGATTCATACACTGCAGTGAGTTGCTGGACTTTATTTTCTCTCCTTCTTGCTTTAATTGATTCTACGGACTTCCTTGCACCACCGATACATGCAGCTTTTTAGTGAACCGATGAATACTATGGATTTCTATCTACATATGCCCATGCTTTTTGCTTCAGGTGTGTTAGTTGCCTCCATTTTTCATTTTTCTCAGTTACTTGTATTCCTAGTATGTGTGCTTATAGTGACGTGTATATGGAATTAAGCTATAGTTAGGGACGCAATGGTATTTATGCTATTGTAAGTATACATAGTGTATGAGCTACGGTGACTCCTATACCCATATCTGCAAGAGTGACAAATACATAGTACAGCCACTATAATTAGGTGTATACAGAGAAATCTATAACAAAAAGATGCAAGGTGAATATGTTATGGACACTTATGCATGGTATAGATACTATAGTAAAGCATGCCTGGAATACATGCCAGTCAAACATGCATAAAAAGACACTATGAAACAAATCATTAAATATATTTTACTAAAACACACTACAAAACATATGCATTAAAGGAGTACTCCGGCCCTAAGACATCTTATCCACTTTCCAAAGGATAGGGGATAAGATGTCTGACAGCAGGGGTCCCGCCGCTGGGGACCCCCGCAATCTTGCATTCGGCACCCACCTCTTTGAGCTGCACGCCGCACTGCCAGCTCACAAACTGCTGGGTGGCGACCATGGGGCCGGAGTATCTTGACATCACGACTCCGCCCCCGTGGGAAGTCACGCCATGCCCCCACTATGCAAGTCTATGGGAGGGGGCATGACGGCCGTCACGCCCCCTCCTATAGACTTGCATAGCGGGGGCGGGGATAAGATGTCTTAGGGCCGGAGTACCTCTTTAAACATACTCTACAGAAACAGATACCTAAGCACACAATAATACTGAATGCACAGAACACCCGACTCATGCAAGGAACACATACTATGGTAAGAAATGCTAGTGTAATGTATTCATGGTACAATATATCTACACAATAAGGGAACAAATGCGCAAAGTGGTACCTTGAGAAAGTAAGAAAAGTAGGACAACGTAAGCATAGTAAAATGACAAGTATCATACTGCAAGGAAGAGTAAAATATGAATGGTATAACAATGTAGACAGTATAGACATTAAACAGTAAACCTATACACAGTATTACTATGAAGAAATGATATCGCAACATACGTATGTTATAAGGACATGCATAGACGGATAACATATGCAAAGTAGAGTAACGTGTGAAAGTATGGTAACGTAAGCATGATATAATAATGTTTACATAGTATCAAAATATATGCATCTTAAAGGGAACCTTTCATGAAAAAACGTTTGATATATTATAGATTAATGTATGCAGAATAACTTGCCAATTGCATGTTATTAAAAAATATGCTTCTTTCTATTTAATTTTCCAGTTGGAAAAAAATGACCACTAGGGGTCTCCCTACCAGTCCTGGCCGCAAGCCCTTTTTATAGATTTCAGACTCATGCTGGAGTCCTAAATCTTAGACTGCAGTCGGGACACAGACAAGCTCAGCACTGCTCCCCGAGCAGTGCTGAGCTTGTCTGTGTTCCCACTGCAGTCTGAGATTTAGGACTCCAGCATGAGTCTGAAATCTATTTTTTTTTAAAGGCTTGCAACCAGGACTGGTAGGGAGACCCCTAGTGGTCATTTTTTCAAAGTGGAAAATTAACTAGAAAGAAGCATATTTTTTAATAACATGCAATTGGCAAGTTATTCTGCATACATTAATCTATAATATATCAAAAGTTTTTTTTGATGAAAGGTCCCCTTTAAGCAACATATGAACGGTATGATAACTAATGCATAGTATGATAACGTAGATGGATAAGTTATGGTATAGTGTATCCATGGTATCATAATGTGCGTTGTAAGGTAAAATAAATGAAATAACGTAGACATAGCATTGTAATGTAAATGTTATAATGTTAGAGTGGTAACAATATGTATGAAAAGTAAACAAGGAAGGCATATAGTATGGTAACAAATGCATGGTACATCAATGTAGGCATGGTTTGGCAACCTGTTTTGATAAAACATAGCATTACATACACACTATAGAAACACATACATAAAAGTATACACAATAATAATGTATGCCTGGAAAACACAATGTAACATATGAAATGGTGTCATAATGTAAGCATTGAACACATAACCCGACACATGCCCGGATTGCTGGCTTAAGAACGTATGTAAGTAATCTGCGTAATGTAAGCAAGCCATCATTTCCAAGGTGCTACAATTATGCAATGTACGACGCAAGCATAATATAGTATTGTATGCATAAGATAATAGAGTATGCGCAATATGTCAATGTATGCATGATGTGGCGACGTATTTATGATATGCATGGTAACTTATTGATGGTATAGTGACATATACATAGTATCACAATATATGTATGGTTGGTCAATGTATTTATGCATTACAAGGTAATATATGCATAACACACGTGGTATAGTAACTTACACACTGTAAGTAGCAAATTCATGATATAGCATTGAATAGGAGGGTGTGGTAAAGTACTGTATATACTCGAGTATAAGCCGACCCGAATATAAGCCGAGGCCCCTAATTTCACCCCAAAAACCCAGGAAAAAAAAAAAAAAAAAAAAAAAAAAAAAATTATTGACTCGACTATAAGCCTAGGGTGGGAAATACATCATACCCCCCATGTCAGCATCCAGACCCCCGTCATCATCCCCCTTCATCATCACCGCCTGTCCATCCCTTCATCAGCAGTCATCAACCTGCAGACCTCCAGAGGTTTCAAAACTACAACTCCCAGCATGCCCGGACAGCCGATGGCTGTCCGGGCATGCTGGGAGTTGTAGTTTTGCAACATCTGGAGGTCCGCAGGTTGAAGACCACTGACAGGCGGAGAGTTTACCCGAGTATAAGTCAAGGGGGGCGTTTTCAGCACAAAAAATCATGCTGAAAAACTCGGCTTATACTCGAGTATATACGGTATGTGTAATGTATGGCATGTATACATGATATAGTAATGTATGAATTGTATAATAACGTCTGATTGGTATGAAAACATACCGTATATACTTGAGTATATACGGTAATACTGGTGTAGTACGCATAGAATAGTAACATGGTGATGCAAGCAGGGTACTGTATTAGTGGGATGTGCATGAGGACTCAACATGAATAGTATCATAGCATGTATGAAAAATGATTCTATATATTAACCATGTATAATGGAGGGACAAGCTGTGCCTTCCTCTCGCCTGCTGTTCCCTCCATTGCCGGAGGTTGAAGCTGAGCTGCAGGCTCCCCAGGCCCCTTCCCCTCCCCAGTTCTTGCTGCCCCTGTCTCCCCCACCTTTGCCTGCTGTCCCTGCATTGCCTGCTGCTGCTGCGGCTCCTCTTCCTCCTGCTCCTCTGGAGGCTCCCAGGCAGAGCAGGGAGTATAGTCACATGCAGTCCTGTTGTTCATCTCCCTCTAGGTCCAGGGGGGGGGGGGGGGGGGGAGGAGGCATGGTTGCCGCCACTCTCGCTCTAGATCTAGGAGGCGTTACCGCAGGTCTTCCAGAGCTTCTTGTGCTTCTGGCCGGAGCAGACGCTCCAGGGCCTCCTGCAGAGGTCTCCCCCTTCTTCTGGCTCCTCCTGTTCATCTGTGTCCTCAAATGATGGCTCCTGGTGCAGTTCCAGGCGGCCGAGTTCCCACGGTCATGCGGTCGCAGACGCGCCTTTGCCCCACGCTGCCAGCAGTGGTGATGCTCCTCCCATGGTTCCTCTTCCTTCTACTGGACCTGATGAGTGTAACTATTCCGGGGCTTGGGGGACGGGTTCCACCTTGGCTGATCAGTTGTCCTCCACTGGTTCGGCTGTGCTAACTGTGTCCCCCCCCTTTCCCCCCTAGGACTTGTGAGCTTAAAGATACTTCCTTTTGTGGCGTTAGTCCCCTTGGTTCACACTTGGCAACTGAAGTCAAGGAGAAGATTTGGGGTATGGGTATCTGGATATTTGGTCCCTCATATCGGCAGACCAGCATACAGTGGATAAAGAGCGTAGGGCTTTGGGTGCGCGGTCTTTTGACCGTAAGCCCAAAGTGGCTAGGACTATGTCTAATTGGCTACAGGCTTTTAGTGTTTTGGGATATTTTATGGGCCAGAGGCACCCTGAACGCTGTGCGGAGCTTTTTATTTATCAGGACATGATCTATTCGTCCTACAAGTCACACGGCGGTTCGGCGTGGTGGAGGTATGATGAACAGTTCAGGAGGCGTTTGGCCCTTCAACCTGATATGGGATGGAGTGTCAAGTTTACTGATGTGTGGATGCGGCTCATGCTTTCCCCCAAGTCGCCGCCCTTTCAGCCCAGGGCCAATGCGGCTGGACAAGTGTCTGGGCACAGCTCTGTGTCCGTGCACTGCCCAGTGGCTTGTTGGATCTTCAATGAAGGCCACTGCTGCTTTTTTGGGCTGTGCAAGTACAAGCATGAATGCTCCTCCTGCGGGGGCGCTCATTGTGCCGTCAAGTGTCCCCGCCCCTCCTCAAAATTGCCTGGTAAGCTGGTGACTAAAAGGACCCCGGTGAGCATGGTCGGATGGAAGGCCCTTTCCCGTCTCCTGCTTTTCCGAATCTCAGGGTTTCTCCCTTGGGTTTGGTGCCTAAGAAGAAGGAGGCAGGGAAGTTCCGCCTTATTCACCATCTTTCCCATCCAGTTGGTTTTTCGGTCAATGACGGTATTCTGGAGGAGGATTCTTCTCTGCAATATGTGTCATTTGACAGTGCACTGGAGTTGGTTCGGAAAGGAGGCCTAGGTGCTCTGTTGGCTAAGTCGGATGTTGAGGCTGCGTTTCGCCTTCTACCCGTACAACCAGATTGTCGCCACCTGTTGGGTTGTTTTTCCGATGGGGGTTATTTCTATGATGCGTGCCTCCAGAGGGGCTGTTCCATATCTTGTCACTACTTTGAGCATTTTGGCTCATTTCTAGAATGGGTGGTAAGATATGAGACTGGTTCTTCGTCTGTGACGCATTATTCGGATGATTTTCTTTTTGTGGGTCCCGGTGATTCTGGCTAGTGCCGTTTTTTTTATTGATATTTTCAGGTTTTTCATGGAGCATTTTGGGGTCCCTTTGTCCGAGGATAAGACAGTGGGCCCTTGTACGTTCTTGTCTTTTCTAGGTATTGAGATTGCTTGACATGGTCTTTCGTCTCCCTCAGGACAAGGTGGAGCATCTTCGTTTGCTGCTGCTTGGTTTTCACGGGACAGGGAAGGTCACTTTGGTTCAGTTTCAGTCATTGTTGGGTTTGTTGAATTTTGCGTGCAGGATTATGCCCATGGGCAGGGTTTTTTCTCGCAGGCTGTCTCTGGCCACCAAGGGGGCTAAGCGCCCGGACCATCGCATCCGTGTAACCAGGGCTTTAAAGGCTGATGTTTCGGTCTGGCTGGGTTTTCTTGACTCGTACAATGGTCGGACTTGTTTTTAGTCCTCTGTTGTGACCAGCGGGGAGCTAGCCCTTTTCACAGATGCGGCTGGTGCAGTCGGTTTCAGTGCAGTCTTTGATTCTCGTTGGTGTGCTGAGGCGTGGACGGAATCTTGGAAGGCCTCTGGATTGTGTTGCAATCTTGTTTTATTGGAGTTGTTCCTGATAATTGTTGCTGTTGAACTCTGGTAGCGTAACTTGACTGGCCAGCGTGTGTGTTTTTGGTCGGATAATTTGGGGGTTGTTCATGCAATTAACGGCCTTTCTTCCAGCTCTACCCCGGTGCTCAGTTTGCTGCAGCGTTTAGTGCTGCGCTGTTTAGAATTTAACATCTGATTCAGGGCTTAACATGTTCCGGGTGTGGAGAATTGGGTTGCTGATGCTTTATCACGTTTTCTTTGGCAGGATTTCCGGCTGCTGCCTCAGGCGGAGTTGGAGAGTCATCCGTGTCCGTGCAGCCTGTGGGATATCGTGGTGAGTGCCTGATGTCACTGGTCCGAGCTTCGGTGGCTCCTGCTACCTGGTCGTCCCATGGTAAGGGGCTGAGTGTTTGGAGCTTGTGGGTGGTCGCAATGTGGTGGGAGTGGTGCCGGATAGGCTGGAGGTCAACAGCGCCAGACACCGAGGGGTGTCTGGCGCTGTTGCTGTGCGGCGCATGGCTGGGGTTGCTCTTTACTTTCAGCTCCTGGGTTGGTCGGAGTTTTTTGTCATCCGTCAGGCCCTCAAGGGGTGGGCCCACTGGCAGGTTAGCTTTGACGATAGGTGCCCGGTCCCTTTTCAGCTTCTGTGTCAGTTGGTGGAGGCGACTCGGGGCGTATGTGCGTGGCTTTTTGAATCTGTTTTATTTTCCACGGCTTTTGCCCTTGCCATTTTTGGGACCATGCGTATTGGCGAGTTGCTCCCGCCCTCCTGTTTTCGGCCTGGGGGACTGAGTGAATCAGATGTTTTTCATGGTGATGGCTTTGTGCGATTGCAGACCAAGCGGGCGTGGCTCTTGGCTTGTGGTATATGCGGTGTCGGGGGCGGCGTGTCCTTTCCTTTTTGTGTCCTCTTTTTTGGCCTCCTGGCCTGCGGGATCGGCTTTTCTTTTGCATGACGACGCCACCCCACTCACGCAATTTTAGTTTTTATCAGTTTTTCGGCACTGTTTGTCTTCGGTGGGGTTGGACTTCCGTGAGTTTGGTACGCATTCTTTTCGGATCGGGGCTGCCACGGAAGCCGTGCGTGCGGGTTTGCCGGAAGCGGAGGTGCAGCGTGTAGGGCGCTGGCAATCTGCTTGCTATGCTAGGTATATCCGTCCGGATTTTTTTGTTGATTTTTAGTTTTGTTTTCATAGATGATGCTCGTCCGATGGTTTGGGTGCTTGAGCACTCATGTCTTTAGGGCTGCTCAACATGCGGAGAACTGTCCTGGCAGCAGGAGCCTGGATTTCCGTGGTGTGGAGGTTTGCTGGAGAGGCATCAGGGGGCTGAGGTGGCCCCAGGTTCTGGCGGAAGGTAGTCGGCATAAGTCGGTTGTCCTGGGGTCCGGTGTTGCTTGCCCTGCATGTCGGGGGCGACGATTTGTGTTCCACACCGTTGGCGGAGCTTCTGACGATGATGCGAGTGGATATGGTTAGATTTCCTGGCTTCTTCTCAGAGCTCCTCCTCCTGTGGTCAGAGATTGTTCCTCAGGCGGTGTGGCATGGGGCCCGGGATGTGGTGGTGGAGAGGGCGCGCTGGACGGTGAATGCACGAATGTCTAGATTTGTGCGGCTTCATGCTGGTGTCAGACATGTGCAGCTGGAAGGTGACAACCGCACTTTTTTTTGTCCGATGGTGTGCACCTTACAGATATCGGGCTCATTATCTTTTTATTGCGTTTACAAGATAGGATCGAGCATGGCCTGTACTTATTGGGTGGGGGTTGGAGCCCAGTGTAGGGCAAACTGGTCTCCTCTGTGGTGGAAAAAGAAGAGGATGCGGGTCATCCTGGGGTAGACCTGTACACCGGCGGGTGTGACCAGAGTGACAAGAAACCATCGGTGCCTTGGTTTAATATGTTAAGTTATTTTTATTATTTAAATAAAAAAGCTGTGGCCAACCTACATCCACACAAAAAGTTATATTGTTGTTATGCCTATAATTTAGTATCTCATCAGTCTTGGCTGGAAGACGTACTGCAGAAGCTTGGTATATATATATATACTGTAGGGAAATGTAAGAAACCTGTGGTGTATCAGCAGGGGGCAAACATACAATTCCAGATCATACGTGTGACATCACTACCGCAATACCTGCTGGTAATGTAAATTCCAGGAGCAGCTGCACAGTGGTACATAATTAAAGGGGAACTGGATACAGGGGGCTAGAACCAACGCTCCCTGATCCAGTAGACAGTATAACCCCCCAGCGGCAGCTCCATGGCTCAGCCCACCTTTCTAACCTAAACAGAGCAAGCGGCACGGCCACCGAAGCCACAGGAGTGGCGGTAGCTTTAAAGGGGTACTCCAGCCCTAGACATCTTATCGCCTATACAAAGGACCCCCATGATCTCGGCTGAAGCACCCCGCTGTCATCACTGCACAGAGCAAACTCGCTCTGTGCGTAATCATAGGCAATACAGGGGCCCGGAGCATCAAGACGTCATGACTCCGCCGAAGTCTAGGGGCAGAGTACCCCATTAAACAATTTGACAACATCGCCTCCAAACCTAGACTCTCTGACCCACGCTGCCCCTGCGAGCCTGTGACAGCACATCACATGACCAGCAAAACGAAAGTAGAAGCAACCAGCCTGCATTAAATGAGGTGTGACTTAAGCGCTGATCCTAGCCTCTGCTTGCATGTGGCCAACTCCCGAATCCCACAACGTTGCGGACAGAGTAATTAAGTTGCCCCTCCTACAAATACGGCTAACTTTTAGCGTAACGTGTCTCCTATCTGTTTTGCTGTACTTATATTTTGCTATTACTTCCTTGTACATTTAAAAACCACAAGGATGGGTGGGAAAACCCGAAACATTGAGAGGTTGCCCAAAAACAACAACTATGATGAAAACAGAAACTTCTTTGGCACACCCTCCCTGGGCACCTACCACAGTTCTCTCTGCACACAAAAAGCTCAGGAATAATATTGGAAAGAGAAGTCAGAGACGGCGCTGACCAAGGTGAGGTGCTCAAAAGGGGGTCGGCTGCCCTGAAAAAATCTGTATAAATACTTACAGACTTAAACAGAGCAGAAAGAGCAAAACCTACAGGATCAACCTAAAAGTTCCTTAGAGTTGGGGAGCAGTTCTTGGCCTAAAGCCCTGTGAGGAACTGCGCCAAATATCTGAAAAAAGAAGCTGAGAAGGAGTGCGACAAGCTGAAACTGTACCAAAACTACCTGCAGGGCAAGTGCAAGAGGTGGGTGACCGGGGAGTAATGTACAGGAGGAGGAGGAGGTGACCGGGGAGTAATGTACAGGAGGAGGAGGAGGTGACCGGGGAGTAATGTACAGGAGGAGGAGGAGGTGACCGGGGAGTAATGTACAGGAGGAGGAGGAGGTGACCGGGGAGTAATGTACAGGAGGAGGAGGTGACCGGGGAGTAATGTACAGGAGGAGGAGGTGACCGGGGAGTAATGTACAGGAGGAGGAGGAGGTGACCGGGGAGTAATGTACAGGAGGAGGAGGAGGTGACCGGGGAGTAATGTACAGGAGGAGGAGGAGGTGACCGGGGAGTAATGTACAGGAGGAGGAGGAGGTGACCGGGGAGTAATGTACAGGAGGAGGAGGAGGAGGAGGAGGTGACCGGGGAGTAATGTACAGGAGGAGGAGGTGACCGGGGAGTAATGTACAGGAGGAGGAGGAGGTGACCGGGGAGTAATGTACAGGAGGAGGAGGTGACCGGGGAGTAATGTACAGGAGGAGGAGGAGGTGACCGGGGAGTAATGTACAGGAGGAGGAGGAGGTGACCGGGGAGTAATGTACAGGAGGAGGAGGTGACCGGGGAGTAATGTACAGGAGGAGGAGGTGACTGGGGAGTAATGTACAGGAGGAGGAGGAGGTGACCGGGGAGTAATGTACAGGAGGAGGAGGTGACCGGGGAGTAATGTACAGGAGGAGGAGGTGACCGGGGAGTAATGTACAGGAGGAGGAGGAGGTGACCGGGGAGTAATGTACAGGAGGAGGAGGTGACCGGGGAGTAATGTACAGGAGGAGGAGGAGGAGGTGACCGGGGAGTAATGTACAGGAGGAGGAGGAGGTGACCGGGGAGTAATGTACAGGAGGAGGAGGTGACTGGGGAGTAATGTACAGGAGGAGGAGGAGGTGACCGGGGAGTAATGTACAGGAGGAGGAGGAGGTGACTGGGGAGTAATGTACAGGAGGAGGAGGTGACCGGGGAGTAATGTACAGGAGGAGGAGGTGACTGGGGAGTAATGTACAGGAGGAGGAGGAGGTGACCGGGGAGTAATGTACAGGAGGAGGAGGTGACCGGGGAGTAATGTACAGGAGGAGGAGGAGGTGACCGGGGAGTAATGTACAGGAGGAGGAGGAGGTGACCGGGGAGTAATGTACAGGAGGAGGAGGAGGTGACCGGGGAGTAATGTACAGGAGGAGGAGGTGACCGGGGAGTAATGTACAGGAGGAGGAGGAGGTGACCGGGGAGTAATGTACAGGAGGAGGAGGAGGTGACCGGGGAGTAATGTACAGGAGGAGGAGGAGGTGACCGGGGAGTAATGTACAGGAGGAGAAGGAGGTGACCGGGGAGTAATGTACAGGAGGAGAAGGAGGTGACCGGGGAGTAATGTACAGGAGGAGGAGGAGGTGACCGGGGAGTAATGTACATGAGGAGGAGGAGGTGACCGGGGAGTAATGTACAGGAGGAGGAGGAGGTGACCGGGGAGTAATGTACAGGAGGAGGAGGAGGTGACCGGGGAGTAATGTACAGGAGGAGGAGGTGACCGGGGAGTAATGTACACGAGGAGGAGGAGGTGACCGGGGAGTAATGTACAGGAGGAGGAGGTGACCGGGGAGTAATGTACAGGAGGAGGAGGAGGTGACCGGGGAGTAATGTACAGGAGGAGGAGGTGACTGGGGAGTAATGTACAGGAGGAGGAGGAGGTGACCGGGGAGTAATGTACAGGAGGAGAAGGAGGTGACCGGGGAGTAATGTACAGGAGGAGAAGGAGGTGACCGGGGAGTAATGTACAGGAGGAGGAGGAGGTGACCGGGGAGTAATGTACATGAGGAGGAGGTGACCGGGGAGTAATGTACAGGAGGAGGAGGTGACTGGGGAGTAATGTACAGGAGGAGGAGGAGGTGACCGGGGAGTAATGTACAGGAGGAGGAGGAGGTGACCGGGGAGTAATGTACAGAAGGAGGAGGAGGTGACCGGGGAGTAATGTACAGGAGGAGGTGACCGGGGAGTAATGTACAGGAGGAAGAGGTGACCGGGGAGTAATGTACATGAGGAGGAGGAGGTGACCGGGGAGTAATGTACAGGAGGAGGAGGAGGTGACCGGGGAGTAATGTACAGGAGGAGGAGGAGGTGACCGGGGAGTAATGTACAGGAGGAGGAGGAGGTGACCGGGGAGTAATGTACAGGAGGAGGAGTAGGTGACCAGGGAGTAATGTACAGGAGGAAGAGGAGGTGACCGGGGAGTAATGTACAGGAGGAGGAGGAGGTGACCGGGGAGTAATGTACAGGAGGAGGAGGAGGTGACCGGGGAGTAATGTACAGGAGGAGGAGGAGGTGACCGGGGAGTAATGTACAGGAGGAGGAGGAGGTGACCGGGGAGTAATGTACAGAAGGAGGAGGTGACCGGGGAGTAATGTACAGGAGGAGGAGTAGGTGACCAGGGAGTAATGTACAGGAGGAGGAGGAGGTGACCGGGGAGTAATGTACAGGAGGAGGAGGAGGTGACCGGGGAGTAATGTACAGGAGGAGGAGGTGACCGGGGTGTAATGTACAGGAGGAGGAGGTAACCGGGGAGTAATGTACAGGAGGAGGAGGTGACCGGGGAGTAATGTACAGGAGGAGGAGGAGGTGACCGGGGAGTAATGTACAGGAGGAGGAGGAGGTGACCGGGGAGGAATGTACAGGAGGAGGAGGTGACCGGGGAGTAATGTACAGGAGGAGGAGGTGACCGGGGAGTAATGTACAGGAGGAGGAGGTGACCGGGGAGTAATGTACAGGAGGAGGAGGTGACCGGGGAGTAATGTACAGGAGGAGGAGGTGACCGGGGAGTAATGTACAGGAGGAGGAGGTGACCGGGGAGTAATGTACAGGAGGAGGAGGAGGTGACCGGGGAGTAATGTACAGGAGGAGGAGGAGGAGGTGACCGGGGAGTAATGTACAGGAGGAGGAGGAGGTGACCGGGGAGTAATGTACAGGAGGAGGAGGAGGTGACCGGGGAGTAATGTACAGGAGGAGGAGGTGACCGGGGAGTAATGTACAGGAGGAGGAGGAGGTGACCGGGGAGTAATGTACAGGAGGAGGAGGAGGTGACCGGGGGTAATGTACAGGAGGAGGAGGTGACCGGGGAGTAATGTACAGGAGGAGGAGGAGGTGACCAGGGAGTAATGTACAGGAGGAGGAGGAGGTGACCGGGGAGTAATGTACAGGAGGAGGAGGAGGTGACCAGGGAGTAATGTACAGGAGGAGGAGGAGGTGACCGGGGGTAATGTACAGGAGGAGGAGGTGACCGGGGAGTAATGTACAGGAGGAGGAGGTGACCGGGGAGTAATGTACAGGAGGAGGAGGTGACCGGGGGTAATGTACAGGAGGAGGAGGAGGTGACCGGGGAGTAATGTACAGGAGGAGGAGGAGGTGACCGGGGAGTAATGTACAGGAGGAGGAGGAGGTGACCGGGGAGTAATGTACAGGAGGAGGAGGAGGAGGTGACCGGGGAGTAATGTACAGGAGGAGGAGGAGGAGGTGACCGGGGAGTAATGTACAGGAGGAGGAGGAGGTGACCGGGGAGTAATGTACAGGAGGAGGAGGAGGTGACCGGGGAGTAATGTACAGGAGGAGGAGGAGGTGACCGGGGAGTAATGTACAGGAGGAGGAGGAGGTGACCGGGGAGTAATGTACAGGAGGAGGAGGAGGTGACCGGGGGTAATGTACAGGATGTTACATATATATAACTTATTGATGGTATAGTGACATATACATAGTATCACAATATATGTATGGTTGGTCAATGTATTTATGCATTACAAGGTAATATATACATAACACAGCGAAGTAACGTGGTATAGTAACTTACACACTGTAAGTAGCAAATTAATGATATAGCATTGAATAGGAGGGTGTGGTAAAGTATGTGTAATGTATGGCATGTATACATGATATAGTAATGTATGAATTGTATAATAACGTCTGATTGGTATGAAAACATACCGTATATACTTGAGTATATACGGTAATACTGGTGTAGTACGCATAGAATAGTAACATGGTGATGCAAGCAGGGTACTGTATTAGTGGGATGTGCATGAGGACTCAACATGAATTGTATCATAGTATGTATGAAAAATGATTCTATATATTAACCACGTATAATGGCTGGAAGACGTACTGCAGAAGCTTGGTATATATATATATATACTGTAGGGAAATGTAAGAAACCTGTGGTGTATCAGCAGGGGGCAAACATACAATTCCAGATCATACGTGTGACATCACTACCGCAATACCTGCTGGTAATGTAAATTCCAGGAGCAGCTGCACAGTGGTACATAATTAAAGGGGAACTGGATACAGGGGGCTAGAACCAACGCTCCCTGATCCAGTAGACAGTATAACCCCCCAGCGGCAGCTCCATGGCTCAGCCCACCTTTCTAACCTAAACAGAGCAAGCGGCACGGCCACCGAAGCCACAGGAGTGGCGGTAGCTTTAAAGGGGTACTCCAGCCCTAGACATCTTATCGCCTATACAAAGGACCCCCATGATCTCGGCTGAAGCACCCCGCTGTCATCACTGCACAGAGCAAACTCGCTCTGTGCGTAATCATAGGCAATACAGGGGCCCGGAGCATCAAGACGTCATGACTCCGCCGAAGTCTAGGGGCAGAGTACCCCATTAAACAATTTGACAACATCGCCTCCAAACCTAGACTCTCTGACCCACGCTGCCCCTGCGAGCCTGTGACAGCACATCACATGACCAGCAAAACGAAAGTAGAAGCAACCAGCCTGCATTAAATGAGGTGTGACTTAAGCGCTGATCCTAGCCTCTGCTTGCATGTGGCCAACTCCCGAATCCCACAACGTTGCGGACAGAGTAATTAAGTTGCCCCTCCTACAAATACGGCTAACTTTTAGCGTAACGTGTCTCCTATCTGTTTTGCTGTACTTATATTTTGCTATTACTTCCTTGTACATTTAAAAACCACAAGGATGGGTGGGAAAACCCGAAACATTGAGAGGTTGCCCAAAAACAACAACTATGATGAAAACAGAAACTTTTTTGGCACACCCTCCCTGGGCACCTACCACAGTTCTCTCTGCACACAAAAAGCTCAGGAATAATATTGGAAAGAGAAGTCAGAGACGGCGCTGACCAAGGTGAGGTGCTCAAAAGGGGGTCGGCTGCCCTGAAAAAATCTGTATAAATACTTACAGACTTAAACAGAGCAGAAAGAGCAAAACCTACAGGATCAACCTAAAAGTTCCTTAGAGTTGGGGAGCAGTTCTTGGCCTAAAGCCCTGTGAGGAACTGCGCCAAATATCTGAAAAAAGAAGCTGAGAAGGAGTGCGACAAGCTGAAACTGTACCAAAACTACCTGCAGGGCAAGTGCAAGAGGTGGGTGACCGGGGAGTAATGTACAGGAGGAGGAGGAGGTGACCGGGGAGTAATGTACAGGAGGAGGAGGAGGTGACCGGGGAGTAATGTACAGGAGGAGGAGGAGGTGACCGGGGAGTAATGTACAGGAGGAGGAGGAGGTGACCGGGGAGTAATGTACAGGAGGAGGAGGTGACCGAGGAGTAATGTACAGGAGGAGGAGGTGACCGGGGAGTAATGTACAGGAGGAGGAGGAGGTGACCGGGGAGTAATGTACAGGAGGAGGAGGAGGTGACCGGGGAGTAATGTACAGGAGGAGGAGGAGGTGACCGGGGAGTAATGTACAGGAGGAGGAGGAGGTGACCGGGGAGTAATGTACAGGAGGAGGAGGAGGAGGAGGAGGTGACCGGGGAGTAATGTACAGGAGGAGGAGGTGACCGGGGAGTAATGTACAGGAGGAGGAGGTGACCGGGGAGTAATGTACAGGAGGAGGAGGTGACCGGGGAGTAATGTACAGGAGGAGGAGGAGGTGACCGGGGAGTAATGTACAGGAGGAGGAGGAGGTGACCGGGGAGTAATGTACAGGAGGAGGAGGTGACCGGGGAGTAATGTACAGGAGGAGGAGGTGACTGGGGAGTAATGTACAGGAGGAGGAGGAGGTGACCGGGGAGTAATGTACAGGAGGAGGAGGTGACCGGGGAGTAATGTACAGGAGGAGGAGGTGACCGGGGAGTAATGTACAGGAGGAGGAGGAGGTGACCGGGGAGTAATGTACAGGAGGAGGAGGTGACCGGGGAGTAATGTACAGGAGGAGGAGGAGGAGGTGACCGGGGAGTAATGTACAGGAGGAGGAGGAGGTGACCGGGGAGTAATGTACAGGAGGAGGAGGTGACTGGGGAGTAATGTACAGGAGGAGGAGGAGGTGACCGGGGAGTAATGTACAGGAGGAGGAGGAGGTGACTGGGGAGTAATGTACAGGAGGAGGAGGTGACCGGGGAGTAATGTACAGGAGGAGGAGGTGACTGGGGAGTAATGTACAGGAGGAGGAGGAGGTGACCGGGGAGTAATGTACAGGAGGAGGAGGTGACCGGGGAGTAATGTACAGGAGGAGGAGGAGGTGACCGGGGAGTAATGTACAGGAGGAGGAGGAGGTGACCGGGGAGTAATGTACAGGAGGAGGAGGAGGTGACCGGGGAGTAATGTACAGGAGGAGGAGGTGACCGGGGAGTAATGTACAGGAGGAGGAGGAGGTGACCGGGGAGTAATGTACAGGAGGAGGAGGAGGTGACCGGGGAGTAATGTACAGGAGGAGGAGGAGGTGACCGGGGAGTAATGTACAGGAGGAGGAGGTGACCGGGGAGTAATGTACAGGAGGAGGAGGAGGTGACCGGGGAGTAATGTACAGGAGGAGGAGGAGGTGACCGGGGAGTAATGTACAGGAGGAGAAGGAGGTGACCGGGGAGTAATGTACAGGAGGAGAAGGAGGTGACCGGGGAGTAATGTACAGGAGGAGGAGGAGGTGACCGGGGAGTAATGTACATGAGGAGGAGGAGGTGACCGGGGAGTAATGTACAGGAGGAGGAGGAGGTGACCGGGGAGTAATGTACAGGAGGAGGAGGAGGTGACCGGGGAGTAATGTACAGGAGGAGGAGGTGACCGGGGAGTAATGTACACGAGGAGGAGGAGGTGACCGGGGAGTAATGTACAGGAGGAGGAGGTGACCGGGGAGTAATGTACAGGAGGAGGAGGAGGTGACCGGGGAGTAATGTACAGGAGGAGGAGGTGACTGGGGAGTAATGTACAGGAGGAGGAGGAGGTGACCGGGGAGTAATGTACAGGAGGAGAAGGAGGTGACCGGGGAGTAATGTACAGGAGGAGGAGGAGGTGACCGGGGAGTAATGTACATGAGGAGGAGGTGACCGGGGAGTAATGTACAGGAGGAGGAGGTGACTGGGGAGTAATGTACAGGAGGAGGAGGAGGTGACCGGGGAGTAATGTACAGGAGGAGGAGGAGGTGACCGGGGAGTAATGTACAGAAGGAGGAGGAGGTGACCGGGGAGTAATGTACAGGAGGAGGTGACCGGGGAGTAATGTACAGGAGGAAGAGGTGACCGGGGAGTAATGTACATGAGGAGGAGGAGGTGACCGGGGAGTAATGTACAGGAGGAGGAGGTGACCGGGGAGTAATGTACAGGAGGAGGAGGAGGTGACCGGGGAGTAATGTACAGGAGGAGGAGGAGGTGACCGGGGAGTAATGTACAGGAGGAGGAGGAGGTGACCGGGGAGTAATGTACAGGAGGAGGAGGAGGTGACCGGGGAGTAATGTACAGGAGGAGGAGGTGACCGGGGAGTAATGTACAGGAGGAGGAGGAGGTGACCGGGGAGTAATGTACAGGAGGAGGTGACCGGGGAGTAATGTACAGGAGGAGGAGGAGGTGACCGGGGAGTAATGTACAGGAGGAGGAGGAGGTGACCGGGGAGTAATGTACAGGAGGAGGAGGAGGTGACCAGGGAGTAATGTACAGGAGGAGGAGGAGGTGACCGGGGAGTAATGTACAGGAGGAGGAGGAGGTGACCGGGGAGTAATGTACAGGAGGAGGAGGAGGTGACCGGGGAGTAATGTACAGGAGGAGGAGGAGGTGACCGGGAAGTAATGTACAGGAGGAGGAGGAGGTGACCGGGGAGTAATGTACAGGAGGAGAAGGAGGTGACCGGGGAGTAATGTACAGGAGGAGGAGGAGGTGACCGGGGAGTAATGTACAGGAGGAGGAGGTGACCGGGGAGTAATGTACAGGAGGAGGAGGAGGTGACCGGGGAGTAATGTACAGGAGGAGGAGGAGGTGACCGGGGAGTAATGTACAGGAGGAGGAGGAGGTGACCGGGGGTAATGTACAGGATGTTACATATATATAACTTATTGATGGTATAGTGACATATACATAGTATCACAATATATGTATGGTTGGTCAATGTATTTATGCATTACAAGGTAATATATACATAACACAGCGAAGTAACGTGGTATAGTAACTTACACACTGTAAGTAGCAAATTAATGATATAGCATTGAATAGGAGGGTGTGGTAAAGTATGTGTAATGTATGGCATGTATACATGATATAGTAATGTATGAATTGTATAATAACGTCTGATTGGTATGAAAACATACCGTATATACTTGAGTATATACGGTAATACTGATGTAGTACGCATAGAATAGTAACATGGTGATGCAAGCAGGGTACTGTATTAGTGGGATGTGCATGAGGACTCAACATGAATAGTATCATAGTATGTATGAAAAATGATTCTATATATTAACCACGTATAATGGCTGGAAGACGTACTGCAGAAGCTTGGTATATATATATATATACTGTAGGGAAATGTAAGAAACCTGTGGTGTATCAGCAGGGGGCAAACATACAATTCCAGATCATACGTGTGACATCACTACCGCAATACCTGCTGGTAATGTAAATTCCAGGAGCAGCTGCACAGTGGTACATAATTAAAGGGGAACTGGATACAGGGGGCTAGAACCAACGCTCCCTGATCCAGTAGACAGTATAACCCCCCAGCGGCAGCTCCATGGCTCAGCCCACCTTTCTAACCTAAACAGAGCAAGCGGCACGGCCACCGAAGCCACAGGAGTGGCGGTAGCTTTAAAGGGGTACTCCAGCCCTAGACATCTTATCGCCTATACAAAGGACCCCCATGATCTCGGCTGAAGCACCCCGCTGTCATCACTGCACAGAGCAAACTCGCTCTGTGCGTAATCATAGGCAATACAGGGGCCCGGAGCATCAAGACGTCATGACTCCGCCGAAGTCTAGGGGCAGAGTACCCCATTAAACAATTTGACAACATCGCCTCCAAACCTAGACTCTCTGACCCACGCTGCCCCTGCGAGCCTGTGACAGCACATCACATGACCAGCAAAACGAAAGTAGAAGCAACCAGCCTGCATTAAATGAGGTGTGACTTAAGCGCTGATCCTAGCCTCTGCTTGCATGTGGCCAACTCCCGAATCCCACAACGTTGCGGACAGAGTAATTAAGTTGCCCCTCCTACAAATACGGCTAACTTTTAGCGTAACGTGTCTCCTATCTGTTTTGCTGTACTTATATTTTGCTATTACTTCCTTGTACATTTAAAAACCACAAGGATGGGTGGGAAAACCCGAAACATTGAGAGGTTGCCCAAAAACAACAACTATGATGAAAACAGAAACTTTTTTGGCACACCCTCCCTGGGCACCTACCACAGTTCTCTCTGCACACAAAAAGCTCAGGAATAATATTGGAAAGAGAAGTCAGAGACGGCGCTGACCAAGGTGAGGTGCTCAAAAGGGGGTCGGCTGCCCTGAAAAAATCTGTATAAATACTTACAGACTTAAACAGAGCAGAAAGAGCAAAACCTACAGGATCAACCTAAAAGTTCCTTAGAGTTGGGGAGCAGTTCTTGGCCTAAAGCCCTGTGAGGAACTGCGCCAAATATCTGAAAAAAGAAGCTGAGAAGGAGTGCGACAAGCTGAAACTGTACCAAAACTACCTGCAGGGCAAGTGCAAGAGGTGGGTGACCGGGGAGTAATGTACAGGAGGAGGAGGAGGTGACCGGGGAGTAATGTACAGGAGGAGGAGGAGGTGACCGGGGAGTAATGTACAGGAGGAGGAGGAGGTGACCGGGGAGTAATGTACAGGAGGAGGAGGAGGTGACCGGGGAGTAATGTACAGGAGGAGGAGGTGACCGGGGAGTAATGTACAGGAGGAGGAGGTGACCGGGGAGTAATGTACAGGAGGAGGAGGAGGTGACCGGGGAGTAATGTACAGGAGGAGGAGGAGGTGACCGGGGAGTAATGTACAGGAGGAGGAGGTGACCGGGGAGTAATGTACAGGAGGAGGAGGTGACTGGGGAGTAATGTACAGGAGGAGGAGGAGGTGACCGGGGAGTAATGTACAGGAGGAGGAGGTGACCGGGGAGTAATGTACAGGAGGAGGAGGTGACCGGGGAGTAATGTACAGGAGGAGGAGGAGGTGACCGGGGAGTAATGTACAGGAGGAGGAGGTGACCGGGGAGTAATGTACAGGAGGAGGAGGAGGAGGTGACCGGGGAGTAATGTACAGGAGGAGGAGGAGGTGACCGGGGAGTAATGTACAGGAGGAGGAGGTGACTGGGGAGTAATGTACAGGAGGAGGAGGAGGTGACCGGGGAGTAATGTACAGGAGGAGGAGGTGACCGGGGAGTAATGTACAGGAGGAGGAGGAGGTGACCGGGGAGTAATGTACAGGAGGAGGAGGTGACTGGGGAGTAATGTACAGGAGGAGGAGGAGGTGACCGGGGAGTAATGTACAGGAGGAGGAGGTGACCGGGGAGTAATGTACAGGAGGAGGAGGAGGTGACCGGGGAGTAATGTACAGGAGGAGGTGACCGGGGAGTAATGTACAGGAGGAGGAGGTGACTGGGGAGTAATGTACAGGAGGAGGAGGAGGTGACCGGGGAGTAATGTATAGTAGGAGGAGGAGGTGACCGGGGAGTAATGTACAGGAGGAGGAGGTGACCGGGGAGTAATGTACAGGAGGAGGAGGAGGTGACCGGGGAGTAATGTACAGGAGGAGGAGGAGGTGACCGGGGAGTAATGTACAGGAGGAGGAGGAGGTGAGCGGGGAGTAATGTACAGGAGGAGGAGGAGGTGACCGGGGAGTAATGTACAGGAGGAGAAGGAGGTGACCGGGGAGTAATGTACAGGAGGAGAAGGAGGTGACCGGGGAGTAATGTACAGGAGGAGAAGGAGGTGACCGGGGAGTAATGTACAGGAGGAGGAGGAGGAGGTGACCAGGGAGTAATGTACAGGAGGAGGAGGTGACCGGGGAGTAATGTACAGGAGGAGGAGGAGGTGACCGGGGAGTAATGTACAGGAGGAGGAGGAGGAGGTGACCAGGGAGTAATGTACAGGAGGAGGAGGTGACCGGGGAGTAATGTACAGGAGGAGGAGGTGACCGGGGAGTAATGTACAGGAGGAGGAGGAGGTGACCGGGGAGTAATGTACAGTAGGAGGAGGAGGTGACCGGGGAGTAATGTACAGGAGGAGGAGGTGACCGGGGAGTAATGTACAGGAGGAGGAGGAGGTGACCGGGGAGTAATGTACAGGAGGAGGAGGAGGTGACCGGGGAGTAATGTACAGGAGGAGGAGGAAGTGACCGGGGAGTAATGTACAGGAGGAGGAGGAGGTGACCGGGGAGTAATGTAAAGGAGGAGGAGGAGGAGGTGACCGGGGAGTAATGTACAGGAGGAGGAGGAGGAGGTGACCGGGGAGTAATGTACAGGAGGAGGAGGTGACCGGGGAGTAATGTACAGGAGGAGGAGGAGGTGACCGGGGAGTAATGTACAGGAGGAGGAGGAGGTGACCGGGGAGTAATGTACAGGAGGAGGAGGAGGTGAGCGGGGAGTAATGTACAGGAGGAGGAGGAGGTGACCGGGGAGTAATGTACAGGAGGAGAAGGAGGTGACCGGGGAGTAATGTACAGGAGGAGAAGGAGGTGACCGGGGAGTAATGTACAGGAGGAGAAGGAGGTGACCGGGGAGTAATGTACAGGAGGAGGAGGAGGAGGTGACCAGGGAGTAATGTACAGGAGGAGGAGGTGACCGGGGAGTAATGTACAGGAGGAGGAGGAGGTGATCGGGGAGTAATGTACAGGAGGAGGAGGAGGAGGTGACCAGGGAGTAATGTACAGGAGGAGGAGGTGACCGGGGAGTAATGTACAGGAGGAGGAGGTGACCGGGGAGTAATGTACAGGAGGAGGAGGAGGTGACCGGGGAGTAATGTACAGTAGGAGGAGGAGGTGACCGGGGAGTAATGTACAGGAGGAGGAGGTGACCGGGGAGTAATGTACAGGAGGAGGAGGAGGTGACCGGGGAGTAATGTACAGGAGGAGGAGGAGGTGACCGGGGAGTAATGTACAGGAGGAGGAGGAAGTGACCGGGGAGTAATGTACAGGAGGAGGAGGAGGTGACCGGGGAGTAATGTAAAGGAGGAGGAGGAGGAGGTGATCGGGGAGTAATGTACAGGAGGAGGAGGAGGAGGTGACCGGGGAGTAATGTACAGGAGGAGGAGGTGACCGGGGAGTAATGTACAGGAGGAGGAGGAGGTGACCGGGGAGTAATGTACAGGAGGAGGAGGAGGTGACCGGGGAGTAATGTACAGGAGGAGGAGGAGGAGGTGACCAGGGAGTAATGTACAGGAGGAGGAGGTGGCCGGGGAGTAATGTACAGGAGGAGGAGGAGGTGACCGGGAAGTAATGTACAGGAGGAAGAGGTGACCAGGGAGTAATGTACAGGAGGAGGAGGAGGAGGTGTCCGGGGAGTAATGTGCAGGAGGAGGAGGTGACCAGGGAGTAATGTACAGGAGGAGGAGGTGATCGGGGAGTAATGTAAAGGAGGAGGAGGAGGTGACCGGGAAGTAATGTACAGGAGGAAGAGGTGACCAGGGAGTAATGTACAGGAGAAGGAGGAGGTGTCCGGGGAGTAATGTGCAGGAGGAGGAGGAGGTGACCGGGAGTAATGTACAGGAGTAGGATGAGGTGACCAGGGAGTAATGTTCAGGAGGAGGTGACCGGGGAGTAATGTACAGGAGGAGGAGGAGGTGACTGGGGAGTAATGTACAGGAGGAGGAGGAGGTGACCGGGGAGTAATGTACAGGAGGAGGTGACCAGGGAATAATGTACAGGAGGAGGAGGTGACCGGTGAGTAATGTACAGGAGGAGGAGGTGACCGGGGAGTAATGTACAGGAGGAGGAGGTGACCGGGGAGTAATGTACAGGAGGAGGAGGAGGTGACCGGGGAGTAATGTACAGGAGGAGGAGGAGGTGACCGGGGAGCAATGTACAGGAGGAGGAGGTGACCAGGGAGTTATGTACAGGAGGAGGAGGAGGTGACCGGGGAGTAATGTACAGGAGGAGGAGGTGACCGGGGAGTAATGTACAGGGGGAGGAGGAGGTGACCGGGGAGTAATGTACAGGAGGAGGAGGTGACCGGGGAGTAATGTACAGGAGGAGAAGGTGACCGGGGAGATTTGTACAGGAGGAGGTGACCGGGGAGTAATGTACAGGAGGAGGAGGTGACTGGGGAGTAATGTACAGGAGGATGAGTTGACCGGGGAGTAATGTACAGGAGGAGGTGACCGGGGAGTAATGTACAGGAGGAGGAGGTGGTGACCGGGGAGTAATGTACAGGAGGAGGAGGTGACCGGGGAGTAATGTACAGGAGGAGGAGGAGGAGACCTGGGAGTAATGTACAGGAGGAGGAGGTGACCAGGGAGTAATGTACAGGAGGTGACCGGGGAGTAATGTACAGGAGGAGGTGACCGGGGAGTAATGTACAGGAGGAGGAGGTGACCGGGGAGTAATGTGCAGGAGGTGGTGACCGGGGAGTAATGTACAGGAGGAGGAGGTGACCGGGGAGTAATGTACAGGAGGAGGAGGAGGTGACCGGGGAGTAATGTACAGGAGGAGGAGGTGACCGGGGAGTAATGAACAGGAGAAGGAGGAGGAGGTGACCGGGGAGTAATGTACAGGAGGAGGAGGTGACCGGGGAGTAATGTACAGGAGGAGGAGGAGGGGACCAGGGAGTAATGTACAGGAGGAGGAGGTGACCACGGAGTAATGTACAGGAGGAGGAGGAGGGGACCAGGGAGTAATGTACAGGAGGAGGAGGTGACCGGGGAGTAATGTACAGGAGGAGGAGATGACCGGGGAGTAATGTACAGGAGGGGGAGGTGACCGGGGAGTAATGTGCAGGAGGAGGAGGAGGTGACCGGGGAGTAATGTACAGGAGGAGGTGACCGGGGAGTAATGTACAGGAGGAGGTGACCGGGGAGTAATGTACAGGAGGAGGTGACCGGGGAGTAATGTACAGGAGGAGGTGACTGGGGAGTAATGTACAGGAGGAGGAGGTTACCGGGGAGTAATGTACAGGAGGAGGTGACTGGGGAGTTATGTACAGGAGGAGGAGGTGACCGGGGAGTAATGTACAGGAGGAGGAGGTGGTGACCGGGGAGTAATGTACAGGAGGAGGTAGTGACCGGGGAGGAATGTACAGGAGGAGGTGACTGGGGAGTTATGTACAGGAGGAGGAGGTGACCGGGGAGTAATGTACAGGAGGAGGAGGTGGTGACCGGGGAGTAATGTACAGGAGGAGGTAGTGACCGGGGAGGAATGTACAGGAGGAGGTGATTGGGGAGTAATGTACAGGAGTAGGTGACTGGGGAGAAATGTACAGGAGGAGGTGACTGGGGAGTAATATACAGGAGGAGGTGACTGGGGAGTAATGTACAGGAGGAGGTGACCGGGGAGTAATGTACAGGAGGAGGTGACTGGGGAGTAATGTACAGGAGGAGGAGGAGGTGACCGGGGAGTAATGTACAGGAGGAGGTGACCGGGGAGTAATGTACAGGAGGAGGAGATGACCGGGGAGTAATGTACAGGAGGGGAAGGTGACCGGGGAGTAATGTGCAGGAGGAGGAGGAGGTGACCGGGGAGTAATGTACAGGAGGAGGTGACCGGGGAGTAATGTACAGGAGGAGGTGACCGGGGAGTAATGTACAGGAGGAGGTGACTGGGGAGTAATGTACAGGAGGAGGAGGTTACCGGGGAGTAATGTACAGGAGGAGGTGACTGGGGAGTTATGTACAGGAGGAGGAGGTGACCGGGGAGTAATGTACAGGAGGAGGAGGTGGTGACCGGGGAGTAATGTACAGGAGGAGGTAGTGACCGGGGAGGAATGTACAGGAGGAGGTGATTGGGGAGTAATGTACAGGAGGAGGTGACTGGGGAGAAATGTACAGGAGGAGGTGACTGGGGAGTAATGTACAGGAGGAGGTGACTGGAGAGTAATGTACAGGAGGAGGTGACTGGGGAGTAATGTACAGGAGGAGGTGACTGGGTAGTAATGTACAGGAGGAGGTGACCGGGGAGTAATGTACAGGAGGAGGTGACTGGGGAGTAATGTACAGGAAGAGGAGGAGGTGACCGGGGAGTAATGTACAGGAGGAGGTGACCGGGGAGTAATGTACAGGAGGAGGAGGTGACTGGGGAGTAATGTACAGAAGGAGGTGACTGGGGAGTAATGTACAGGAGGAGGAGGTGACCGGGGAGTAATGTACAGGAGGAGGTGACTGGGGAGTTATGTACAGGAAGAGGAGGAGGTGACTGGGGAGTAATGTACAGGAGGAGGAGGTGACCGGGGAGTAATGTACAGGAGGAGGAGGAGGTGACCGGGGAGTAATGTACAGGAGGAGGAGGAGGTGACCGGCGAGTAATGTACAGGAGGAGGAGGAGGTGACTGGGGAGTAATGTACAGGAGGAGGAGGAGGTGACCGGGGAGTAATGTACAGAAGTAGGTGACTGGGGAATAATGTACAGGAGGAGGTGACTGGGGAGTTATGTACAGGAGGAGGTGACTGGGGAGTTATGTACAGGAGGAGGTGACTGGGGAGTGATGTACAGGAGGAGGTGACTGGGGAGTGATGTACAGGAGGAGGTGACTGGGGAGTGATGTACAGGAGGAGGTGACTGGGGAGTGATGTACAGGAGGAGGTGACTGGGGAGTGATGTACAGGAGGAGGTGACTGGGGAGTGATGTACAGGAGGAGGTGACTGGGGAGTAATGTACAGGAGGAGGTGACTGGGGAGTAATGTACAGGAGGAGGAGGAGGTGACCGGGGAGTAATGTACAGGAGGAGGAGGAGGTGACCGGGGAGTAATGTACAGGAGGAGGAGGAGGTGACCGGGGAGTAATGTACAGGAGGAGGAGGAGGTGACCGGGGAGTAATGTACAGGAGGAGGAGGAGGTGACCGGGGAGTAATGTACAGAAGTAGGTGACTGGGGAATAATGTACAGGAGGAGGTGACTGGGGAGTAATGTACAGGAGGAGGTGACTGGGGAGTGATGTACAGGAGGAGGTGACTGGGGAGTGATGTACAAGAGGAGGTGACTGGGGAGTGATGTACAGGAGGAGGTGACTGGGGAGTGATGTACAGGAGGAGGTGACCGGGGAGTAATGTACAGGAGGAGGAGGAGGAGGAGGTGACCGGGGAGTATTGTACAGGAGGAGGTGACCGGGGAGTAATGTACAGGAGGAGGTGACTGGGGAGTGATGTACAGGAGGAGGTGACTGGGGAATAATGTACAGGAGGAGGTGACTGGGGAGTAATGTACAGGAGGAGGTGACTGGGGAGTGATGTACAGGAGGAGGTGACTGGGGAGTGATGTACAAGAGGAGGTGACTGGGGAGTGATGTACAGGAGGAGGTGACTGGGGAGTGATGTACAGGAGGAGGTGACCGGGGAGTAATGTACAGGAGGAGGAGGAGGAGGAGGTGACCGGGGAGTAATGTACAGGAGGAGGTGACCGGGGAGTGATGTACAGGAGGAGGAGGAGGTGACCGGGGAGTAATGTATAGGAGGAGGAGGAGGTGACCGGGGAGTAATGTACAGGAGGAGGTGACCGGGGAGTGATGTACAGGAGGAGGTGACTGGGGAGTGATGTACAGGAGGAGGTGACTGGGGAGTGATGTACAGGAGGAGGTGACTGGGGAGTGATGTACAGGAGGAGGTGACTGGGGAGTGATGTACAGGAGGAGGTGACTGGGGAGTGATGTACAGGAGGAGGTGACTGGGGAGTGATGTACAAGAGGAGGTGACTGGGGAGTGATGTACAGGAGGAGGTGACTGGGGAGTGATGTACAGGAGGAGGTGACTGGGGAGTGATGTACAGGAGGAGGTGACTGGGGAGTGATGTACAGGAGGAGGTGACTGGGGAGTGATGTACAAGAGGAGGTGACTGGGGAGTGATGTACAGGAGGAGGTGACTGGGGAGTGATGTACAGGAGGAGGTGACTGGGGAGTGATGTACAGGAGGAGGTGACTGGGGAGTGATGTACAGGAGGAGGTGACTGGGGAGTGATGTACTACTACATACAGAAACACCCTCAATCCATGCACTCCACCTATACACTGGACCGCAGGTACCTCCTTCTCAGCATAAACACATATAGAAATGCAGCTTTCACATTTATTATTAAATTCTCACAAATCTCAATCCTATATATTAATATTCATAACCTGTCCATCTGTAGTCCAAAAAGATATGCAAAGCAGAGTTAACCCATGCATGGGCACAGATGAATGATGTGAGAGCCGAGAGTTGAGCACATTATATGTCTGTATGAAGTATGAAGTGCGCAGGCGCAGATACTGGTGTGAGGATTGAAAGCGCATGCGCTTAGGAATAGTATGGGATTAGCGAATGTAGCGAGTGAGATGAGAGGTGCGCATGTGTGCGACTATTGTGATAGAACGCATGTGAACTAGGGGCACCCGGATGTAGAAGCGGACGTTTTTTGGCGTCCTAGCATGTTGGTGTGATATATAAGATTTGGTGTATATATAAGATTTGGTGTATATATAAGATTTGATTTGATTGATTATCTGTTTTCCCTGAGTCTCCTCAGCAGCACAATATGGGGTGTCTCACGCCCCTGTGTGCCCACGGGATGCAGGAATTTTAATGACAAAAGAACATGGCTCCTCCCACATAGCCCATATAATGGGGGTACTTACACTGATAGGCAGAGTAATTATAAAGAATAAAACTGAGAAAAAAACAAAAACACTAGGGAGGGAGGGTTGTGCTGCTGAGGAGACTAAGGGAAAACAGATTATCAATCAAATCACATCTTCCCTAGCGTCTCCGTTCAGCAGCACAATATGGGGATTTAGCAAGGAGAATACCCCATAGGGAGGGCCTCAATGCTTAGAGGTATTAAAGGGGTAGTCCAGTGGTGAAAAACTTATCCCCTATCCTAAGGATAGGGGATAAGTTTGAGATCGCGGGGGGTCCGACCGCTGGGGCCCCTGCGATCTTTCTGTACGGGGCCCCGGCTCTCCGCCGAGATAGCGGGTGTCAACCCCCGCACGAGGCGGCGGCCGACACGCCCCCTCAATACATCTCAATGGCAGAGCCGGAGATTGCCGAAGGCAGCGCTTCGGCTCTGCCATAGAGTTGTATTGATGGGGCGTGTCGGACGCTGTTTCGTGCGGAGGTCGACACGCCCCCTTCCCGCGGGCTGTCGGGGCTCCATACAGGAGATCGCAGGGGGCCTCAGCGGTCGGACCCCCCCGCGATCTGCAACTTATCCCCTATCCTTAGGATAGGGGATAAGTGGCTCACCACTGAGTCACCACTGGACTACTCCTTTAATAACCGAGTTTGCAAAACTTGGTTGAGAGGATAGCCTATTCTGTATCCTGTAACAACGAAAAAATGTAACAGGAGTAAACCAGGTTGCAGATAAGCAAATTTGTTCTATGGGAACTGAACATTTTTCAGCCCAAGAGGACCCCACTGGTCTTGTAGAGTGGGCCTTAGTAAAAATTGGAGGATCTAATCCCTCCAAAGTATAACAAAAATTTAGATATGGTAGGTTTGGAAGCATTTTGACCCGCGAAATAAAACAAAAAAATGTTCCTCTTTCCGAAATGTAGAAGTCCTATTAAGGTGAGTTCTCAAACAGCGAACTACATCTAGATTTTAAGGACCGTATTTTTCGCCCTATAGGACGCACCGTTGTATTAGACGCACCCAATTTATAGGTGCAAAATCTAAAAAAAAAAGAAAGATTCTGAACCTAACAGTGGTCTTCAACCTGCGGACCTCCAGATGTTGCAAAACTACAACTCCCAGCATGCCCGGACAGCCGTTGGCTGTCCGGGCATGCTGGGAGTTGTAGTTTTGCAACATCTGGAGGTCCGCAGGTTAAAGACCACTGGTATTGGAGGTAATACTCGCGTGTCCCCGCCGCTCCGGACCCGTCACCGCTGCCCAGGATGTCGCTCCATTGCTGTCGCCGCGTCCCCGACTCTCCGGACATCTTCTTCCCCGGGATCCACGCTCTCCTTCGCCGTCATCACGTCGCTACGCACGCCGCTCCTATTGGATGACGGGACGACGTGATGACGTCGAAGGAGAGCGCCGGCCAAGCAGGGGATCCCGTCACGGAGTAGATACCGAGGAGGCAGTAAGGTCCCTCCCGGGGTCCTGTAAGCTGTTCGGGACCGCTGCGATTTCCCCGCGGCGTCCCGAACAGCCCGACAGAGCAGCCGGGTTAGTGTCACTTTCCCTTCAGACGCGGCGCTCAGCTTTGATCGCCGCGTCTGAAGGGTTAATGCAGGGCATCACCGCGATCGGTGATGTCCTGTATTAGCCGCGGGTCCCGGCCGTTGATGGCCGCAGGGACCGCCGCGATAGGTGCGTGTATTCGCCGTATAAGACGCACCGACTTTTCCTCCCCCCCAGTTTTGGGGAAGAAAAAGTGCGTCTTATACGGCGAAAAATACGGTAGCTGATCTTCTTCCTCAGGAAGTGCAGGGAAGGCAATAACTTGATTTGTGTTTTGAAAAGAAGCCCATTTAGGAAGAAAGGTAGGGCGAAATCTCAGCAGGACCTTGTCCTCAAGAAAGATGGTATAAGGCTCTAGAAGAGAGGGCCTGTAACTCACCTACCCTCTTAGTGGATGTTATGGACAGTAAAAAAAAAAAAAGCTGTTTTTAAAGAAAGTAATTTCATATTAATATCCTGAATGGCTTCGAATGTATGATCAGAGAGCTTCCTTAGAACTAGAGGTAAATCCCACGGAGAAACAGGTCGTAGGGTCCTGGGTTTTAAACGAGAAACTGCTCCAATGAAGCCCTTGAATTCAGGAATGAGTAAAAGTCTTCTTTGAAATACAGCAGAGAGGGCTGAAACCTGTACCTTAAGTGTACTTGGCCATAGGCCCTTTTCAAACCTATCTTGCAGAAATTCCAAAATTTCAGAGTTAGATGGGATGGAGGGATCGATACCTTTGGACTGACACCAGGCTAGAAAAAATCTTCTTATTCTTGCATAGCTCAGGTTAGTAGCCCTACTCCTTTGGCAAGCTAAAGTGTCCCAAACTCTTTCTGAAGAGCCCTTGGCCATCAAAAGGGTGCGATCGACCTCCAGGCTGTCAGATTGTAAGATCTGAGACTGTGACAGAACCGTGTTCCTTTTGCCACTAAATTCCTCTGTTCATGAGCAGGGGAAACCAGGATCTTTTGGGCCAGAATGGAACTATATTCCTCAATACTTTGGGAATCATGGGAACAGGAGAGAACACATATGCTAGGCCCAAGGGATGGTCATGGCATCGACTGCTAGAGGGTTGTCCATCGGATACAGGGAGCAGAATTTCTCAAGTTTTGTGTTGTTCCTTGTGGCCATCAGATCCACCTGCAGCATGCCCGACATCTCTGTTAGTTCCTGAAAAATGTACAGGTCTAGGGACCATTCCCCTGGTAGTACAATGTCTCTGGACAGACAGTCTGCTAGCATATTGTGTGTGCCCCTTGTATGAACTGCGGATATTCTTGATACCCAGTTCTCCGCCCAAGACATGATCTTCTCTACTTCTTTGAGTAGGATCTGAGATCTTGTGCCTTCCTGTTTATTGATGTAGTATACGGACGCTATGTTGTCCTTCCTGACCTTTACTGCTTTGCCTTTGAGACAGGGGGAAAAGTGACGTAAGGCTAGATAGATCGCCCTCATTTCTCTGGCATTGGATGACATCATCCTTTCTGCCTGCTTCCAAGTTCCTTGAACTGATTTTTGAAGCGTGTGGGCTCCCCAACCAATGTCTGAAGCATCTGTGGTAAGTATGATCCAATCTGGGTCCTCTAATTGCGTGCCATCTTGTGGGTGAGTCCACCAAGTTAGGGAGCTTCAAACTGACAATGTCATCTTGGTGTCTGGGCTGGAAAGAGATCGGTTCCACTGACCGGAGAACTGCAGTCTACAGGGGTCTCAGGTGCCAGAGGGCCCAAGGAACAGCCTCTATTGAGGAGGACATTAGACCCAGAACTTTCATAAGGGTCCTTATTGAAACTTGGCAAAGTCTGAGTAGATGCCTCACAGCCGCCAACAGACGGTCCTTCCTCTCTTGAGACAAGCGTAGGGTCATTTGAATCGTGTCTATGTTGTAACCAAGAAAGGATCCTCTTGTGGATGGAACTAAATGAGACTTTTCCTGATTTACTATCCAGCCTAGACGCTTTAACAGTTCGAGAGTTATTTGAACATGGCTTTCCAATAACTCTCTTGACTCTGCTAATAGAAGCCAGTCGTCCAGGTATGGAATTATTCTTATTCCTTTTACCCGAAGATGTGCCATTATGGCGGAAACTACTTTCGTAAAGACAAAGGGAGCTGTTGAAATTTCGAACGGAAGGACTCGGAATTAAAGATGCAACAGGTTTCCTTGAACCCACAGTGCAATCAGATATTTCCTAAAAGAAGGATGAATTGCTATGTGAAAATATGCATCCTTTAGGTCTAAGGATGCAAGAAAATCTCCCCTCTGAAGTATCGTCTTCACTGTACGGATTGTCTCCATTCTGAATTTTTTCTTTGCAATGAACTGGTTTAGATACCTGAGATCTATTATTAACCTGAACTTGTCTGATGGCTTGGGAACCAGAAAAACGGGCAAATACACCCCCCCCCTCCTACTTTGGAGGGGGATACTGGTTCTACTGCCCTCAGGGCTAGAAGTTCCAGAATAGACTCTTCCAGTATCTCTCTCCTTGGAGAACTCAACTGGGGAGATATTACTACCCACTCTCTCCAGGGCACTGATGGAGAGGTGGTAGATACCTGTTTGAAATTAAAGAAAGGACCCACTGGTCCTCTATAAGCTCCTCCCAAGCCCAAAGAAAAAAATGGAGACGTCCCCCTACAGGAAGACGCTACCCGTCAAAAGTCGGGTTTTCTAGCGGAATCCCTGGATGCTCCGGAACCTCTCTTGTGACCTCTGGCACCCCTGCCACGAGATGAATAACCGCCATGTGTAGATCTTGGAGGTGAATATTCCCAGGTTTTGAAACTCTTACGAGCAGGCTTTGGCTGGAGTAAAGACTTGTCTTTGCGGTCAGAAACTCCCTTCATAATGTCATACAGCTGAGGACCAAATAAACGCCCTGGAGAGAACTCTAGATTACAGAGTTGGAACTTTGAGGTGTTATCCCCTCGCCAGGGATGAATCCACAAGGCTCTACCAGAGGCTACGGAGAGAGCCATACACCTGGATGCTAAGGTAACCTGCTGAAGCGCAGAATCCACCAGGAAATAAATTGTCAGGTTAACCTTCTTGAAATGATCAAGGATGTCATCCCTCTTGACACCCGAATCAATGTCGGCCTGGGCCTTGGACAGCCATTTTTTCAAGGTCCTGGTAACTTCATGTGTAGTGGCAGCTACCATGTTGGATCCAGCTGCAGTAGAATAGGCTCTTTTCAGAGTGTCGGATCTTTTAGGTTGGAACCATCTTCCGCAGGTAAAATAGTTCTCTTTGACAATCTGGACACAGCGAAGTACACCTTGGAAGGCTCCATCCAGGCAGAAATTTCGTCTTCAGAAAAGGGATATAAGGTGCGAAATCTCTTCGCAAGAATTGGGGCTTTTTTGGGATTTTTAAAATCCCTATTCATGAGGGTCTTTTGGGGTTCATCAAATGAGAACACCCTGGGCCCCTTAGAGGTAGATGGACCTTCCTCTTCTTCGGTCAGACCCTCAGTCTGAACTAATTTAAAAAGCTTCTGGATACGCTCGATTGGGAAGAGGGTGTGCGTGAGGAAAATCTTTCTTCCTCGGAATCATTAGAGGGGTAAGCCTCGTCCAATACCGTAAGCTCCTCTCCCACGGCAAGAGTATCCCTTCTGGACCTAGGATGGGATAATTTATCTTCAAGCTTCTTGAAAGAATCTTGCACCCATATAACAACGTCTCTGACTGTTGGTTCATCCATATCCATGGGGTTTGGCTGGCAGATGTTACAGTTGGCATACGGATAATCATCCGGTATGGGGTTATCACACCTCCTACAGGTAAAATGCTTGTGCTTGGAGGCGGCCTTACTGCCACCGGAATTACCCCCGGATTCCATAGGAAACACTAAAAGAAGTAAGAAAAAAATTCTATTAACAAGGAGAAAAGTCATGAAAAAGTCCTAAAAGGCATGAAAAAGTCCTACATAGCAAACTTACAAGAGTTGCACTTCAGAAAGATTATCAAAATCTCAAGCTTAATGGCTCTTCCACCAGGAAGCACCTCTACAGAACAAGAGGCTGAGCAGAGAACTGACAGGGTTTAAATACCTTCAAAACCCTGCCAATCTTAGGCCACGCCCCCTCCAGATCACATGATCTGGATTAAAAACTAAGTTCTACATAGAAGCTAAAATTAACTGTAACCCTACAGCAGAGAAAGGGGGTGAGCTACCTAACTAATGAAACAAAGGGAAATCTATTTTGATTCATAGGAAGAATTTTAAAGTAAAGTACCGGAAGAGACAACATATGCCCTTCCGGCCTGAACCCGGTGTCCCTGAGCGCGAGGATGGAAAAAGATTCTGCCTATCAGTGTAAGTACGCCCATTATATGGGCTATGTGGGAGGAGCCATGTTCTTTTGTCATTAAAATTCCAGTGTCCCGTGGGTGCACAGGGGTGTGAGACACCCCATATTGTGCTGCTGAACGGAGACTCTAGGGAAAGCAGGAATTGTGAAACATGGCACAATACCCCTGAAGAAGTTGCCGACGGGCAACTGAACGCGTGTGGTCTAGGGGGGACCTGCGAGGTTATTCTCCATCTGCTGTCCATAGCCCTGCTTTCGCAGTATTGTATTCATTGGCTGCATACAGGTGGTATTTGCATTGATTATTTACAGGTTGATTATTTTTACATGGCCTTATTGTTTATCTGAGCAAAGCTTTATTATTACGTAACTTGTACTGTTACTAAATGTGTGGCTATATGATTAGGGCTGTTTGGACTGGTGCAATATATATATATATATATATATATATATATACATAAGCAGGTGCCCCGGGAGTGGTCTCCCCCTCTTTTAGGGGGGTCCCCCCTGTTGTGCAGAGGCCTTTGGGTCTTTTAGATGTTTTTGTCTGCTGTATTATTATGTTGAAATTGTAATAAAACATATTTTCTATTATAAATGACCAGTGGGTTTGCGCTTTTTGGTATATTGTCTTTTATTGTGCTGTAATGTTATTTATATGGTCTATAGAATTTGAGAATGATAGTTGTACTTTTGACCCACGCAAAAAGGGATAACGTAAATTCTACTGATAAACTCGCCTGTTTAACCCAAAAAGAAATGTGGTGCCACCTTAGTAATATTTAAACGCACAAATCACCAGCCCAGATGGCATCCATCCCAGAGTTTTGCAGGAATTCAGTACCGTGCTATGTAAATTATATTCCGTATATATACAGATTCTATAATGACTGGGATTGTTCCACAGGACTGGCGCTTAGCAAATGTGGCACCAATATACTATATAAAAAGAGTCAAAAAGTAATCCTGAGAACTATAGACCTGTAAGTCTAACATCTGTTGTGGGTAAAATACTTGAGGGTTTTCTGAGAGATGCTATTCTGGAATATCTTAATGAACATGGGTATATGCAGAATGAATCAAATCTGTCAGACTAATCTGATCATCTATGAGGAGATCAGGTATAGATTGGTCCGAGGTGAGGTGTATGAGGGGGATCGGTCAGACTAATCTGATCATCTATGAGGAGGTCAGGTATAGATTGGGGGGGGGGGGTGAGGTGTATGAGGGATCGGTCAGACTAATCTGATCATCTATGAGGAGGTCAGGTATAGATTGGGGGGGGGGGGTGAGGTGTATGAGGGATCGGTCAGACTAAACTGATCATCTATGAGGTCAGGTATAGATTGGGGGGGGGGGGTGAGGTGTATGAGGGATCAGTCAGACTAATCTGATCATCTATGAGGAGGTCAGGTATAGATTGGGGGGGGGGGGGGTGAGGTGTATGAGGGATCGGTCAGACTAATCTGATCATCTATGAGGAGGTCAGGTATAGATTGGGGGGGGGGGGTGAGGTGTATGAGGGATCGGTCAGACTAAACTGATCATCTATGAGGTCAGGTATAGATTGGGGGGGGGGGTGAGGTGTATGAGGGACCAGTCAGACTAATCTGATCATCTATGAGGAGGTCAGGTATAGATTGGTCCGAGGTGAGGTGTATGAGGGATCGGTCAGACTAATCTGATCATCTATGAGGAGGTCAGGTATAGATTGGGGGGGGGTGAGGTGTATGAGGGATCGGTCAGACTAATCTGATCATCTATGAGGAGGTCAGGTATAGATTGGGGGGGGGTGAGGTGTATGAGGGATCAGTCAGACTAATCTGATCATCTATGAGGAGGTCAGGTATAGATTGGGGGGGGGGGTGAGGTGTATGAGGGATCGGTCAGACTAATCTGATCATCTATGAGGAGGTCAGGTATAGATTGGGGGGGGGTGAGGTGTATGAGGGATCAGTCAGACTAATCTGATCATCTATGAGGAGGTCAGGTATAGATTGGACCGGGGTGAGGTGTATGAGGGATCGGTCAGACTAATCTAATCATCTATGAGGAGGTCAGGTATAGATTGGGGGGGGGTGAGGTGTATGAGGGATCGGTCAGACTAATCTGATCATCTATGAGGAGGTCAGGTATAGATTGGGGGGTGGGGGTGAGGTGTATGAGGGATCAGTCAGACTAATCTGATCATCTATGAGGAGGTCAGGTATAGATTGGACCGGGGTGAGGTGTATGAGGGACCGGTCAGACTAATCTGATCATCTATGAGGAGGTCAGGTATAGATTGGACCGGTATGAGGGATCGGTCAGACTAATCTGATCATCTATGAGGAGGTCAGATATAGATTGGACCGGTATGAGGGATCGGTCAGACTAATCTGATCATCTATGAGGAGGTCAGGTATAGATTGGGGGGGGGGTGAGGTGTATGAGGGATCGGTCAGACTAATCTGATCATCTATGAGGAGGTCAGGTATAGATTGGACCGGGGTGAGGAGTATGAGGGATCGGTCAGACTAATCTGATCATCTATGAGGAGGTCAGGTATAGATTAGACTGGGGTGAGGGGTGTATGAGGGATCGGTCAGACTAATCTGATCATCTATGAGGAGGTAAGGTATAGACTGGGGGGGGGGGTGAGGTGTATGAGGGATCAGTCAGACTAATCTGATCATCTATGAGGAGGTCAGGTATAGACTGGGGGGGGGGGTGAGGTGTATGAGGGATCAGTCAGACTAATCTGATCATCTATGAGGAGGTCAGGTATAGATTGGGGGGGGTGAGGTGTATGAGGGATCGGTCAGACTAATCTGATCATCTATGAGGAGGTCAGGTATAGATTGGGGGGGGTGAGGTGTATGAGGGATCGGTCAGACTAATCTGATCATCTATGAGGAGGTCAGGTATAGATTGGGGGGGGGGTGAGGTGTATGAGGGATCGGTCAGACTAATCTGATCATCTATGAGGAGGTCAGGTATAGATTGGGGGGGTGAGGTGTATGAGGGATCGGTCAGACTAATCTGATCATCTATGAGGAGGTCAGGTATAGATTGGGGGGGGGTGAGGTGTATGAGGGATCAGTCAGACTAATCCGATCATCTATGAGGAGGTCAGGTATAGATGGGGGGGGGGTGAGGTGTATGAGGGATCGGTCAGACTAATCTGATCATCTATGAGGAGGTCAGGTATAGATTGGGGGGGGTGAGGTGTATGAGGGATCAGTCAGACTAATCTGATCATCTATGAGGAGGTCAGGTATAGATGGGGGGGGGGTGTATGAGGGATCGGTCAGACTAATCAGATCATCTATGAGGAGGTCAGGTATAGATGGGGGGGGGGTGTATGAGGGATCGGTCAGACTAATCTGATCATCTATGAGGAGGTCTGGTATAGATTGGACCGGGTGAGGTGTATGAGGGATCAGTCAGACTAATCTGATCATTTATGAGGAGGTCAGGTATAGATTGGAGGGGGGTGAGGTGTATGAGGGATCAGTCAGACTAATCTGATCATCTATGAGGAGGTCAGGTATAGATTGGGGGGGGTGAGGTGTATGAGGGATCAGTCAGACTAATCTGATCATCTATGAGGAGGTCAGGTATAGATTGGGGGGGGGGGGTGAGGTGTATGAGGGATCAGTCAGACTAATCTGATCATCTATGAGGAGGTCAGGTATAGATTGGGGGGGGTGAGGTGTATGAGGGATCGGTCAGACTAATCTGATCATCTATGAGGAGGTCAGGTATAGATTGGACCGGGGGTGAGGTGTATGAGGGATCGGTCAGACTAATCTGATCATCTATGAGGAGGTCAGGTATAGATTGGGGGGGGGGGGTGAGGTGTATGAGGGATCGGTCAGACTAATCTGATCATCTATGAGGAGGTCAGGTATAGATTGGGGGGGGGGTGTATGAGGGATCAGTCAGACTAATCTGATCATCTATGAGGAGGTCAGGTATAGATTGGGGGGAGGGTTATGAGGGATCGGTCAGACTAATCTGATCATCTATGAGGAGGTCAGGTATAGATTGGACCGGGGTGAGGTGTATGAGGGATCGGTCAGACTAATCTGATCATCTATGAGGAGGTCAGGTATAGATTGGGGGGGTGAGGTGTATGAGGGATCGGTCAGACTAATCTGATCATCTATGAGGAGGTCAGGTATAGATTGGGGGGGTGAGGTGTATGAGGGATCAGTCAGACTAATCTGATCATCTATGAGGAGGTCAGGTATAGATTGGGGGGGGGTTGAGGTGTATGAGGGATCAGTCAGACTAATCTGATCATCTATGAGGAGGTCAGGTATAGATTGGGGGGGGTGAGGTGTATGAGGGATCGGTCAGACTAATCTGATCATCTATGAGGAGGTCAGGTATAGATTGGGGGGGGGGGTGTATGAGGGATCAGTCAGACTAATCTGATCATCTATGGGGAGGTCTGGTATAGATTGGGGGGGGGTGAGGTGTATGAGGGATCGGTCAGACTAATCTGATCATCTATGAGGAGGTCAGGTATAGATTGGACCGGGGTGAGGAGTATGAGGGATCAGTCAGACTAATCTGATCATCTATGAGGAGGTCAGGTATAGATTGGGGGGGTGAGGTGTATGAGGGATCGGTCAGACTAATCTGATCATCTATGAGGAGGTCAGGTATAGATTGGGGGGGGGGGGGGGGTGAGGTGTATGAGGGATCAGTCAGACTAATCTGATCATCTATGAGGAGGTCAGGTATAGATTGGGGGGGGGGTGTATGAGGGATCGGTCAGACTAATCTGATCATCTATGAGGAGGTCAGGTATAGATGGGGGGGTGAGGGGTGTATGAGGGATCGGTCAGACTAATCTGATCATCTATGAGGAGGTCAGGTATAGATGGGGGGGTGTATGAGGGATCGGTCAGACTAATCTGATCATCTATGAGGAGGTCAGGCATAGATTGGGGGGGGGGGTGTATGAGGGATCAGTCAGACTAATCTGATCATCTATGAGGAGGTCAGGTATAGATTGGGGGGGGTGTATGAGGGATCGGTCAGACTAATCTGATCATCTATGAGGAGGTCAGGTATAGATTGGGGGGGTGTATGAGGAATCGGTCAGACTAATCTGATCATCTATGAGGAGGTCAGGTATAGATTGGGGGGGTGTATGAGGAATCGGTCAGACTAATCTGATCATCTATGAGGAGGTCAGGTATAGATTGGGGGGGGGTTATGAGGGATCGGTCAGACTAATCTGATCATCTATGAGGAGGTCAGGTATAGATTGGGGGGGGGTTATGAGGGATCGGTCAGACTAATCTGATCATCTATGAGGAGGTCAGGTACAATCTGTACATCTTATATCAGGTCTATGAATTGGATCTATACACCGTGGTGTTGGTCTTTTTGCTGACGATGTTCTGATAGCTCTCACGGTTGTCCATAACTGCAGTCATGCAAATTATGGGGGTACTTAGTCATGATGGCTACTGTAAGAGGAATTTTAATAAGTAAATTATTTTACCTAAAACAATTAAAAGATTATTATAAAAATGTTCTGTCTTCTATTCACCTGGGCTACTGAGAGTCTCATATATTAGGAATTCAATCGTCCCCTATTTTACTTGTTTAATCTCCATGAATTTTGATCTCCTTATTTCTAGATTAAAAGAAGATATTAACGTTGATTCCAAAGTACCCATCTTGGTGCGGGCGGAGAGCGGTGGTAAAAATGTTTCCTCTACCAAAGGTAATTTACATTTTCCAGGATCTTCCCATTATATCCATCTTCACTTATTAAACACGTACGGTCAATCATAATGTGGTATATTGTATAAAAGAAGGTAGCGGGAGGCACTCAAAAGGCTTCGATAAAAAGTAGACTTTATTCTTTATAAGTGCAGATACATCAGCATGGTCAGGTGCAGACACCAGAGATCGGGCTTCACAACTACAGCCGTTTCACTCTGCCATGGACTTTCATCACGTTGTGAAACGGCTGTAGTTGTGAAGCCCGATCTCTGGTGTCTGCACCTGACCATGCTGATGTATCTGCACTTATAAAGAATAAAGTCTACTTTTTATCGAAGCCTTTTGAGTGCCTCCCGCTACCTTCTTTTATACAGTTTTGGATGTCTTCATGGGGTGTCCCGGTACAGGACTCGGTCCTGTACCTTTGGTTGTAAGTCCCCATAGTCAGAGTTCCTCATGCTGATAGGGCTCTCCTGGTGGGATAGCCCCTAGTCGCCTCCTAGTGTTCTTAAAATTGTATATATTTAATATATTATAATGTAGTGTAAGTAATGTACAGGACCTTAGGTCACGTGATCAAGGATATTTGTGTTGTATTGGAGGTTAAGGACCTTCGGGTCATGTGACTAGGTCATATGTTATAACCACAATCCTTTGTACTGGGACTGACAGGTTTGGGGAACCAATAAGCTTTGAGCCTGCCCCTTCAGATATAAGGGCGCTGTATCCCTAGGGCGCTCACGCAGGCTCTCTGCGATTTTAAGGGCCAGTGCGCCTCTGATTGGCGCCTGGCCCAATTAGTGATTACACCTGTGCCCTCTATATATATAAATTCACTTCCCCTTCCCAGCATTGCCGGATCTTGTTGCCCTTGTACCAGTGAAAGCGTTTCCTTGTATGTCCCAAGCCAGTGTTCCAGACCTTCTGCCGTTGCCCCTGACTACGATCCTTGCTGCCTGCCCTGACCTTCTGCTATGTCCGACCTTGCTCTTGCCTAATCCCTTGTACCGCGCCTATATCAGCCGTCAGTTGGGGTTGAGTCGTTATCGGGTGGAACGACCTGGGGGTTACCTGCCGCTGCAAGTCCATCTTGCTTTGCGGCGGGCTCTGGTGAAAACCAGTAACCCCTTAGACTCCGTTCCCCTGGTAAGGCCCACGTCATCACCCCACTGACACAGAGGATCCACCACCAGTATCCTCACAGTATCCGGATCCTGACAACTACACTGCAACACCCCTGTTCACTCCTCATCCCCAAGCACCACATTCATCTCTTGGGATATGAGCACCACTATATAGCTTCACCTACTTGTATGCCTTACCCCCCCTTGCACACTTCTAAGCTCCTGCACAGGATAATATTGCAGTTAGTGCCGAGACCTATTTCTACTTGTATGATAATGTGGTATATGAGGAAGGGAGGAGGTAAAGCCAGAGTTGTAGTAAAAGTATTACGTGCTCCAATCTTAGAAGAAGGTTTGGGTTGCCTCGATCTCATTAACTACTATAAAGCCACTATCTTGAGACAATTGAAAATATGGTGGCCAAATAACCCACAATCAGTCTGGGTGTAAGCAGAGGCAGTGTGGTGTTCTTAAAGAAGCTCAATCTCTACAATTAACCGTACTGCTAAAGCAACCAAAAGAGGACAAAACACACCCAATAGGGGGACAAAACACACCCAATAGGGGGACAAAACACTCCCAATAGAGGACAAAACACTCCCAATAGAGGACAAAACACTCCCAATAGGAGACAAAACACTCCCAATAGGAGACAGAACACTCCCAATAGAGGACAATACACTCCCAATAGAAGACAAAACACTCCCAATAGGGGACAAAACACTCCCAATAGAGGACAAAACACTCCCAATAAAGGACAAAACACTCCCAATAGAGGACAAAACACTCCCAATAGGAGACAAAACACTCCCAATAGGGGACAAAACACTCCCAATAGAGGACAAAACACTCCCGATAGAGGACAAAACACTCCCAATAGAAGACAAAACACTCCCAATAGGGGACAAAACACTCCCAATAGAGGACAAAACACTCCCAATAGAGGACAAAACACTCCCAATAGAGGAGAAAACACTCCCAATAGGGGACAAAACACTCATAATAGGGGACAAAACACTCATAATAGGGGACAAAACACTCCCAATAGGGGGACAAAACACTCCCAATAGGGGGACAAAACACTCCCAATAGAGGGACAAAACACTCCCAATAGAGGGACAAAACACTCCCAATAGAGGGACAAAACACTCCCAATAGAGGACAAAACACTCCCAATAGAGGACAAAACACTCCCAATAGGGGACAAAACACTCCCAATAGGGGACAAAACACTCCCAATAGAGGACAAAACACTCCCAATAGGGGGACAACACACTCCCAATAGGGGGACAACACACTCCCAATAGGGGGACAAAACACTCCCAATAGGGGACAAAACACTCCCAATAGGGGACAATACACTCCCAATAGGGGACAATACACTCCCAATAGGGGACAAAACACTCCCAATAGAGGACAAAACACTCCCAATAGGGGACAAAACACTCCCAATAGGGGACAAAACACTCCCAATAGGGGACAATACACTCCCAATAGGAGACAAAACACTCCCAATAGGAGACAATACACTCCCAATAGGAGACAATACACTCCCAATAGGAGACAAAACACTCCCAATAGAGGACAAAACACTCCCAATAGGAGACAATACACTCCCAATAGGAGACAACACACTCCCAATAGGAGACAATACACTCCCAATAGGAGACAAAACACTCCCAATAGAGGACAAAACACTCCCAATAGGGGACAATACACTCCCAATAGGGGACAAAACACTCCCAATAGAGGACAAAACACTCCCAATAGGGGACAAAACACTCCCAATAGAGGACAAAACACTCCCAATAGAGGACAAAACACTCACAATAGAGGACAAAACACTCCCAATAGAGGACAAAACACTCCCAATAGAGGGGACAAAACACTCCCAATAGAGGACAAAACTCTCCCAATAGGGGACAATACACTCTCAATAGGAGACAAAACACTCCCAATAGGGGGACAAAACACTCCCAATAGGGGACAAAACACTCCCAAAAGAGGACAAAACACTCCCAATAGAGGACAAAACACTCCCAATAGAGGACAAAACACTCCCAATAGGGCACAAAACACTCCCAATAGAGGACAAAACACAACACTCCCAATAGAGGACAAAACACTCCCAATAGGGCACAAAACACTCCCAATAGAGGACAAAACACTCCCAATAGAGGACAAAACACTCCCAATAGGGGACAAAACACTCCCAATAGAGGACAAAACACTCCCAATAGGGGACAAAACACTCCCAATAGAGGACAAAACACTCCCAATAGAGGACAAAACACTCCCAATAGAGGACAAAACACTCCCAATAGGGGACAATACACTCCCAATAGGGGACAAAACACTCCCAATAGAGGACAAAACACTCCCAATAGAGGACAAAACACTCCCAATAGGGGACAAAACACTCCCAATAGAGGACAAAACACTCCCAATAGGGGACAAAACACTCCCAATAGAGGACAAAACACTCCCAATAGAGGACAAAACACTCCCAATAGAGGACAAAACACTCCCAATAGGGGACAATACACTCTCAATAGGAGACAAAACACTCCCAATAGGGGGACAAAACACTCCCAATACGGGGACAAAACACTCCCAATACGGGGCCAAAACACTCCCAATAGGGGACAAAACACTCCCAATAGGAGACAATACACTCCCAATAGGAGACAAAACACTCCCAATAGAGGACAAAACACTCCCAATAGGAGACAATACACTCCCAATAGGAGACAAAACACTCCCAATAGAGGACAAAACACTCCCAATAGGGCACAAAACACTCCCAATAGAGGACAAAACACAACACTCCCAATAGAGGACAAAACACTCCCAATAGGGCACAAAACACTCCCAATAGAGGACAAAACACTCCCAATAGAGGACAAAACACTCCCAATAGGGGACAAAACACTCCCAATAGAGGACAAAACACTCCCAATAGGGGACAAAACACTCCCAATAGAGGACAAAACACTCCCAATAGAGGACAAAACACTCCCAATAGAGGACAAAACACTCCCAATAGGGGACAAAACACTCCCAATAGAGGACAAAACACAACACTCCCAATAGAGGACAAAACACTCCCAATAGGGCACAAAACACTCCCAATAGAGGACAAAACACTCCCAATAGAGGACAAAACACTCCCAATAGGGGACAAAACACTCCCAATAGAGGACAAAACACTCCCAATAGAGGACAAAACACTCCCAATAGAGGACAAAACACTCCCAATAGGGGACAAAACACTCCCAATAGAGGACAAAACACAACACTCCCAATAGAGGACAAAACACTCCCAATAGGGCACAAAACACTCCCAATAGAGGACAAAACACTCCCAATAGAGGACAAAACACTCCCAATAGGGGACAAAACACTCCCAATAGAGGACAAAACACTCCCAATAGGGGACAAAACACTCCCAATAGAGGACAAAACACTCCCAATAGAGGACAAACCACTCCCAATAGGGGACAATACACTCCCAATAGAGGACAAAACACTCCCAATAGAGGACAAAACACTCCCAATAGAGGACAAAACACTCCCAATAGGAGACAATACACTCCCAATAGGGGACAATACACTCCCAATAGAGGACAAAACACTCCTAATAGGAGACAAAACACTCCCAATAGGGGACAAAACACTCCCAAAAGAGGACAAAACACTCCCAATAGAGGACAAAACACTCCCAATAGAGGACAAAACACTCCCAATAGGGGACAAAACACTCCCAATAGAGGACAAAACACTCCCAATAGGGGACAAAACACTCCCAATAGAGGACAAAACACTCCCAATAGAGGACTAAACACTCCCAATAGGGGACAATACACTCTCAATAGGAGACAAAACACTCCCAATAGGGGGACAAAACACTCCCAATAGGGGACAAAACACTCCCAAAAGAGGACAAAACACTCCCAATAGAGGACAAAACACTCCCAATAGAGGACAAAACACTCCCAATAGGGCACAAAACACTCCCAATAGAGGACAAAACACAACACTCCCAATAGAGGACAAAACACTCCCAATAGGGCACAAAACACTCCCAATAGAGGACAAAACACTCCCAATAGAGGACAAAACACTCCCAATAGGGGACAAAACACTCCCAATAGAGGACAAAACACTCCCAATAGGGGACAAAACACTCCCAATAGAGGACAAAACACTCCCAATAGAGGACAAAACACTCCCAATAGAGGACAAAACACTCCCAATAGGGGACAAAACACTCCCAATAGAGGACAAAACACAACACTCCCAATAGAGGACAAAACACTCCCAATAGGGCACAAAACACTCCCAATAGAGGACAAAACACTCCCAATAGAGGACAAAACACTCCCAATAGGGGACAAAACACTCCCAATAGAGGACAAAACACTCCCAATAGGGGACAAAACACTCCCAATAGAGGACAAAACACTCCCAATAGAGGACAAAACACTCCCAATAGGGGACAATACACTCCCAATAGGGGACAAAACACTCCCAATAGAGGACAAAACACTCCCAATAGGGGACAAAACACTCCCAATAGAGGACAAAACACTCCCAATAGGGGACAATACACTCCCAATAGAGGACAAAACACTCCCAATAGAGGACAAAACACTCCCAATAGAGGACAAAACACTCCCAATAGGGGACAATACACTCTCAATAGGAGACAAAACACTCCCAATAGGGGGACAAAACACTCCCAATACGGGGACAAAACACTCCCAATACGGGGCCAAAACACTCCCAATAGGGGACAAAACACTCCCAATAGAGGACAAAACACTCCCAATAGAGGACAAAACACTCCCAATAGAGGACAAAACACTCCCAATAGGGGACAAAACACTCCCAATAGGGGACAATACACTCCCAATAGAGGACAAAACACTCCCAATAGGGGACAAAACACTCCCAATAGAGGACAAAACACTCCCAATAGGGGACAATACACTCCCAATAGAGGACAAAACACTCCCAATAGGGGACAAAACACTCCCAATAGAGGACAAAACACTCCCAATAGAGGACAAAACACAACACTCCCAATAGAGGACAAAACACTCCCAATAGGGCACAAAACACTCCCAATAGAGGACAAAACACTCCCAATAGAGGACAAAACACTCCCAATAGGGGACAAAACACTCCCAATAGGGGACAAAACACTCCCAATAGGGGACAAAACACTCCCAATAGGGGACAAAACACTCCCAATAGGGGACAAAACACTCCCAATAGAGGACAAAACACTCCCAATAGAGGACAAAACACTCCCAATAGAGGACAAAACACTCCCAATAGAGGACAAAACACTCCCAATAGGGGACAATACACTCCCAATAGGGGACAAAACACTCCCAATAGAGGACAAAACACTCCCAATAGGGGACAATACACTCCCAATAGGGGACAAAACACTCCCAATAGAGGACAAAACACTCCCAATAGAGGACAAAACACTCCCAATAGAGGACAAAACACAACACTCCCAATAGAGGACAAAACACTTCCAATAGGGCACAAAACACTCCCAATAGAGGACAAAACACTCCCAATAGAGGACAAAACACTCCCAATAGGGGACAAAACACTCCCAATAGAGGACAAAACACTCCCAATAGGGGACAAAACACTCCCAATAGAGGACAAAACACTCCCAATAGAGGACAAAACACTCCCAATAGAGGACAAAACACTCCCAATAGGGGACAAAACACTCCCAATAGAGGACAAAACACAACACTCCCAATAGAGGACAAAACACTCCCAATAGGGCACAAAACACTCCCAATAGAGGACAAAACACTCCCAATAGAGGACAAAACACTCCCAATAGGGGACAAAACACTCCCAATAGAGGACAAAACACTCCCAATAGGGGACAAAACACTCCCAATAGAGGACAAAACACTCCCAATAGAGGACAAAACACTCCCAATAGAGGACAAAACACTCCCAATAGGGGACAAAACACTCCCAATAGAGGACAAAACACAACACTCCCAATAGAGGACAAAACACTCCCAATAGGGCACAAAACACTCCCAATAGAGGACAAAACACTCCCAATAGAGGACAAAACACTCCCAATAGGGGACAAAACACTCCCAATAGAGGACAAAACACTCCCAATAGGGGACAAAACACTCCCAATAGAGGACAAAACACTCCCAATAGAGGACAAACCACTCCCAATAGGGGACAATACACTCCCAATAGAGGACAAAACACTCCCAATAGAGGACAAAACACTCCCAATAGAGGACAAAACACTCCCAATAGGAGACAATACACTCCCAATAGGGGACAATACACTCCCAATAGAGGACAAAACACTCCCAATAGGAGACAAAACACTCCCAATAGGGGACAAAACACTCCCAAAAGAGGACAAAACACTCCCAATAGAGGACAAAACACTCCCAATAGAGGACAAAACACTCCCAATAGGGGACAAAACACTCCCAATAGAGGACAAAACACTCCCAATAGGGGACAAAACACTCCCAATAGAGGACAAAACACTCCCAATAGAGGACTAAACACTCACAATAGGGGACAATACACTCTCAATAGGAGACAAAACACTCCCAATAGGGGGACAAAACACTCCCAATAGGGGACAAAACACTCCCAAAAGAGGACAAAACACTCCCAATAGAGGACAAAACACTCCCAATAGAGGACAAAACACTCCCAATAGGGCACAAAACACTCCCAATAGAGGACAAAACACAACACTCCCAATAGAGGACAAAACACTCCCAATAGGGCACAAAACACTCCCAATAGAGGACAAAACACTCCCAATAGAGGACAAAACACTCCCAATAGGGGACAAAACACTCCCAATAGAGGACAAAACACTCCCAATAGGGGACAAAACACTCCCAATAGAGGACAAAACACTCCCAATAGAGGACAAAACACTCCCAATAGGGGACAAAACACTCCCAATAGAGGACAAAACACAACACTCCCAATAGAGGACAAAACACTCCCAATAGGGCACAAAACACTCCCAATAGAGGACAAAACACTCCCAATAGAGGACAAAACACTCCCAATAGGGGACAAAACACTCCCAATAGAGGACAAAACACTCCCAATAGGGGACAAAACACTCCCAATAGAGGACAAAACACTCCCAATAGAGGACAAAACACTCCCAATAGGGGACAATACACTCCCAATAGGGGACAAAACACTCCCAATAGAGGACAAAACACTCCCAATAGGGGACAAAACACTCCCAATAGAGGACAAAACACTCCCAATAGGGGACAATACACTCCCAATAGAGGACAAAACACTCCCAATAGAGGACAAAACACTCCCAATAGAGGACAAAACACTCCCAATAGGGGACAATACACTCTCAATAGGAGACAAAACACTCCCAATAGGGGGACAAAACACTCCCAATACGGGGACAAAACACTCCCAATACGGGGCCAAAACACTCCCAATAGGGGACAAAACACTCCCAATAGAGGACAAAACACTCCCAATAGAGGACAAAACACTCCCAATAGAGGACAAAACACTCCCAATAGGGGACAAAACACTCCCAATAGGGGACAATACACTCCCAATAGAGGACAAAACACTCCCAATAGGGGACAAAACACTCCCAATAGAGGACAAAACACTCCCAATAGGGGACAATACACTCCCAATAGAGGACAAAACACTCCCAATAGGGGACAAAACACTCCCAATAGAGGACAAAACACTCCCAATAGAGGACAAAACACAACACTCCCAATAGAGGACAAAACACTCCCAATAGAGGACAAAACACTCCCAATAGGGCACAAAACACTCCCAATAGAGGACAAAACACTCCCAATAGAGGACAAAACACTCCCAATAGGGGACAAAACACTCCCAATAGGGGACAAAACACTCCCAATAGGGGACAAAACACTCCCAATAGGGGACAAAACACTCCCAATAGAGGACAAAACACTCCCAATAGAGGACAAACCACTCCCAATAGAGGACAAACCACTCCCAATAGGGGACAATACACTCCCAATAGAGGACAAAACACTCCCAATAGAGGACAAAACACTCCCAATAGGAGACAATACACTCCCAATAGGGGACAATACACTCCCAATAGAGGACAAAACACTCCCAATAGGAGACAAAACACTCCCAATAGGGGACAAAACACTCCCAAAAGAGGACAAAACACTCCCAATAAGGGACAAAACACTCCCAATAGGGGACAAAACACTCCCAATAGGAGACAAAACACTCCCAATAGGAGACAATACACTCCCAATAGGAGACAAAACACTCCCAATAGAGGACAAAACACTCCCAATAGAGGACAAAACACTCCCAATAGAGGACAAAACACTCCCAATAGGGGACAATACACTCCCAATAGGGGACAAAACACTCCCAATAGAGGACAAAACACTCCCAATAGGGGACAATACACTCCCAATAGGGGACAAAACACTCCCAATAGGGGACAATACACTCCCAATAGGGGACAAAACACTCCCAATAGAGGACAAAACACTCCCAATAGAGGGGACAAAACACTCCCAATAGAGGACAAAACACAACACTCCCAATAGAGGACAAAACACTCCCAATAGGGGACAAAACACTCCCAATAGGGGACAAAACACTCCCAATAGGAGACAAAACACTCCCAATAGGAGACAATACACTCCCAATAGGAGACAAAACACTCCCAATAGAGGACAAAACACTCCCAATAGAGGACAAAACACTCCCAATAGGAGACAAAACACTCCCAATAGGGGACAAAACACAACACTCCCAATAGAGGACAAAACACTCCCAATAGGGGACAAAACACTCCCAATAGGGGACAAAACACTCCCAATAGGGGACAAAACACTCCCAATAGGAGACAATACACTCCCAATAGGGGACAAAACACTCCCAATAGAGGACAAAACACTCCCAATAGAGGACAAAACACAACACTCCCAATAGAGGACAAAACACTCCCAATAGGGGACAAAACACTCCCAATAGGAGACAAAACACTCCCAATAGGAGACAATACACTCCCAATAGGAGACAAAACACTCCCAATAGAGGACAAAACACTCCCAATACAGGACAAAACACTCCCAATAGGAGACAAAACACTCCCAATAGAGGACAAAACACTCCCAATAGAGGATAAAACACTCCCAATAGAGGACAAAACACTCCCAATAGGGGACAATACACTCCCAATAGGGGACAAAACACTCCCAATAGAGGACAAAACACTCCCGATAGGGGACAAAACACTCCCAATAGGGGACAATACACTCCCAATAGGGGACAAAACACTCCCAATAGAGGACAAAACACTCCCAATAGAGGACAATACACTCCCAATAGGGGACAAAACACTCCCAATAGGGGATAAAACACTCCCAATAGGGGACAAAACACTCCCAATAGGAGACAAAACACTCCCAATAGAGGGACAAAACCCTCCCAATAGGAGACAATACACTCCCAATAGGGGACAAAACACTCCCAATAGGGGATAAAACACTCCCAATAGGGGATAAAACACTCCCAATAGGGGACAAAACACTCCCAATAGGGGACAAAACACTCCCAATAGAGGACAAAACACTCCCAATAGGAGGACAAAACACTCCCAATAGGAGACAAAACACTCCCAATAGGGGACAAAACACTCCCAATAGGGGATAAAACACTCCCAATAGAGGACAAAACACTCCCAATAGGGGACAAAACACTCCCAATAGGGGATAAAACACTCCCAATAGGGGACAAAACACTCCCAATAGGGGACAAAACACTCCCAAAAGAGGACAAAACACTCCCAATAGGAGACAAAACACTCCCAATAGAGGACAAAACACTCCCAATAGAGGATAAAACACTCCCAATAGAGGACAAAACACTCCCAATAGGGGACAATACACTCCCAATAGGGGACAAAACACTCCCAATAGAGGACAAAACACTCCCAATAGGGAACAAAACACTCCCAATAGGGGACAATACACTCCCAATAGGGGACAAAACACTCCCAATAGAGGACAAAACACTCCCAATAGAGGACAATACACTCCCAATAGGGGACAAAACACTCCCAATAGGGGATAAAACACTCCCAATAGGGGACAAAAAGCTCCCAATAGGAGACAAAACACTCCCAATAGAGGGACAAAACCCTCCCAATAGGAGACAATACACTCCCAATAGGGGACAAAACACTCCCAATAGGGGATAAAACACTCCCAATAGGGGATAAAACACTCCCAATAGGGGACAAAACACTCCCAATAGGGGACAAAACACTCCCAATAGAGGACAAAACACTCCCAATAGGAGGACAAAACACTCCCAATAGGAGACAAAACACTCCCAATAGGGGACAAAACACTCCCAATAGGGGATAAAACACTCCCAATAGAGGACAAAACACTCCCAATAGGGGACAAAACACTCCCAATAGGGGATAAAACACTCCCAATAGAGGACAAAACACTCCCAATAGGGCACAAAACACTCCCAATAGGGGACAATACACTCTCAATAGGAGACAAAACACTCCCAATAGGGGGACAAAACACTCCCAATACGGGGACAAAACACTCCCAATACGGGGCCAAAACACTCCCAATAGGGGACAAAACACTCCCAATAGGAGACAATACACTCCCAATAGGAGACAAAACACTCCCAATAGAGGACAAAACACTCCCAATAGGAGACAATACACTCCCAATAGGAGACAAAACACTCCCAATAGAGGACAAAACACTCCCAATAGGGCACAAAACACTCCCAATAGAGGACAAAACACAACACTCCCAATAGAGGACAAAACACTCCCAATAGGGCACAAAACACTCCCAATAGAGGACAAAACACTCCCAATAGAGGACAAAACACTCCCAATAGGGGACAAAACACTCCCAATAGAGGACAAAACACTCCCAATAGGGGACAAAACACTCCCAATAGAGGACAAAACACTCCCAATAGAGGACAAAACACTCCCAATAGAGGACAAAACACTCCCAATAGGGGACAAAACACTCCCAATAGAGGACAAAACACTCCCAATAGGGGACAAAACACTCCCAATAGAGGACAAAACACTCCCAATAGAGGACTAAACACTCCCAATAGGGGACAATACACTCTCAATAGGAGACAAAACACTCCCAATAGGGGGACAAAACACTCCCAATAGGGGACAAAACACTCCCAAAAGAGGACAAAACACTCCCAATAGAGGACAAAACACTCCCAATAGAGGACAAAACACTCCCAATAGGGCACAAAACACTCCCAATAGAGGACAAAACACAACACTCCCAATAGAGGACAAAACACTCCCAATAGGGCACAAAACACTCCCAATAGAGGACAAAACACTCCCAATAGAGGACAAAACACTCCCAATAGGGGACAAAACACTCCCAATAGAGGACAAAACACTCCCAATAGGGGACAAAACACTCCCAATAGAGGACAAAACACTCCCAATAGAGGACAAAACACTCCCAATAGAGGACAAAACACTCCCAATAGGGGACAAAACACTCCCAATAGAGGACAAAACACAACACTCCCAATAGAGGACAAAACACTCCCAATAGGGCACAAAACACTCCCAATAGAGGACAAAACACTCCCAATAGAGGACAAAACACTCCCAATAGGGGACAAAACACTCCCAATAGAGGACAAAACACTCCCAATAGGGGACAAAACACTCCCAATAGAGGACAAAACACTCCCAATAGAGGACAAAACACTCCCAATAGGGGACAATACACTCCCAATAGGGGACAAAACACTCCCAATAGGGGACAAAACACTCCCAATAGGGGACAAAACACTCCCAATAGAGGACAAAACACTCCCAATAGGGGACAATACACTCCCAATAGAGGACAAAACACTCCCAATAGAGGACAAAACACTCCCAATAGAGGACAAAACACTCCCAATAGGGGACAATACACTCTCAATAGGAGACAAAACACTCCCAATAGGGGGACAAAACACTCCCAATACGGGGACAAAACACTCCCAATACGGGGCCAAAACACTCCCAATAGGGGACAAAACACTCCCAATAGAGGACAAAACACTCCCAATAGAGGACAAAACACTCCCAATAGAGGACAAAACACTCCCAATAGGGGACAAAACACTCCCAATAGGGGACAATACACTCCCAATAGAGGACAAAACACTCCCAATAGGGGACAAAACACTCCCAATAGAGGACAAAACACTCCCAATAGGGGACAATACACTCCCAATAGAGGACAAAACACTCCCAATAGGGGACAAAACACTCCCAATAGAGGACAAAACACTCCCAATAGGGGACAAAACACTCCCAATAGGGGACAAAACACTCCCAATAGAGGACAAAACACAACACTCCCAATAGAGGACAAAACACTCCCAATAGGGCACAAAACACTCCCAATAGAGGACAAAACACTCCCAATAGGGGACAAAACACTCCCAATAGGGGACAAAACACTCCCAATAGGGGACAAAACACTCCCAATAGAGGACAAAACACTCCCAATAGAGGACAAACCACTCCCAATAGGGGACAATACACTCCCAATAGAGGACAAAACACTCCCAATAGAGGACAAAACACTCCCAATAGAGGACAAAACACTCCCAATAGGAGACAATACACTCCCAATAGGGGACAATACACTCCCAATAGAGGACAAAACACTCCCAATAGGAGACAAAACACTCCCAATAGGGGACAAAACACTCCCAAAAGAGGACAAAACACTCCCAATAGGGGACAAAACACTCCCAATAGGGGACAAAACACTCCCAATAGGAGACAAAACACTCCCAATAGGAGACAATACACTCCCAATAGGAGACAAAACACTCCCAATAGAGGACAAAACACTCCCAATAGAGGACAAAACACTCCCAATAGAGGACAAAACACTCCCAATAGGGGACAATACACTCCCAATAGGGGACAAAACACTCCCAATAGAGGACAAAACACTCCCAATAGGGGACAATACACTCCCAATAGGGGACAAAACACTCCCAATAGGGGACAATACACTCCCAATAGGGGACAAAACACTCCCAATAGAGGACAAAACACTCCCAATAGAGGGGACAAAACACTCCCAATAGAGGACAAAACACAACACTCCCAATAGAGGACAAAACACTCCCAATAGGGGACAAAACACTCCCAATAGGGGACAAAACACTCCCAATAGGAGACAAAACACTCCCAATAGAGGACAAAACACTCCCAATAGAGGACAAAACACTCCCAATAGGAGACAAAACACTCCCAATAGAGGACAAAACACTCCCAATAGAGGACAAAACACAACACTCCCAATAGAGGACAAAACACTCCCAATAGGGGACAAAACACTCCCAATAGGGGACAAAACACTCCCAATAGGGGACAAAACACTCCCAATAGGAGACAATACACTCCCAATAGGGGACAAAACACTCCCAATAGAGGACAAAACACTCCCAATAGAGGACAAAACACAACACTCCCAATAGAGGACAAAACACTCCCAATAGGGGACAAAACACTCCCAATAGGAGACAAAACACTCCCAATAGGAGACAATACACTCCCAATAGGAGACAAAACACTCCCAATAGAGGACAAAACACTCCCAATAGAGGACAAAACACTCCCAATAGGAGACAAAACACTCCCAATAGAGGACAAAACACTCCCAATAGAGGATAAAACACTCCCAATAGAGGACAAAACACTCCCAATAGGGGACAATACACTCCCAATAGGGGACAAAACACTCCCAATAGGGGACAAAACACTCCCAATAGGGGACAATACACTCCCAATAGGGGACAAAACACTCCCAATAGAGGACAAAACACTCCCAATAGAGGACAATACACTCCCAATAGGGGACAAAACACTCCCAATAGGGGATAAAACACTCCCAATAGGGGACAAAACACTCCCAATAGGAGACAAAACACTCCCAATAGAGGGACAAAACCCTCCCAATAGGAGACAATACACTCCCAATAGGGGACAAAACACTCCCAATAGGGGATAAAACACTCCCAATAGGGGATAAAACACTCCCAATAGGGGACAAAACACTCCCAATAGGGGACAAAACACTCCCAATAGAGGACAAAACACTCCCAATAGGAGGACAAAACACTCCCAATAGGAGACAAAACACTCCCAATAGGGGACAAAACACTCCCAATAGGGGATAAAACACTCCCAATAGAGGACAAAACACTCCCAATAGGGGACAAAACACTCCCAATAGGGGATAAAACACTCCCAATAGGGGACAAAACACTCCCAATAGGGGACAAAACACTCCCAAAAGAGGACAAAACACTCCCAATAGGAGACAAAACACTCCCAATAGAGGACAAAACACTCCCAATAGAGGATAAAACACTCCCAATAGAGGACAAAACACTCCCAATAGGGGACAATACACTCCCAATAGAGGACAAAACACTCCCAATAGGGGACAAAACACTCCCAATAGAGGACAAAACACTCCCAATAGGGGACAAAACACTCCCAATAGGGGACAATACACTCCCAATAGGGGACAAAACACTCCCAATAGGGGACAATACACTCCCAATAGGGGACAATACACTCCCAATAGGGGATAAAACACTCCCAATAGAGGACAAAACACTCCCAATAGAGGACAAAACACTCCCAATAGGGGACAAAACACTCCCAATAGGGGATAAAACACTCCCAATAGGGGACAAAACACTCCCAATAGGAGACAAAACACTCCCAATAGAGGGACAAAACCCTCCCAATAGGAGACAATACACTCCCAATAGGGGACAAAACACTCCCAATAGGGGATAAAACACTCCCAATAGGGGACAAAACACTCCCAATAGGAGACAAAACACTCCCAATAGAGGGACAAAACCCTCCCAATAGGAGACAATACACTCCCAATAGGGGACAAAACACTCCCAATAGGGGATAAAACACTCCCAATAGGGGATAAAACACTCCCAATAGGGGACAAAACACTCCCAATAGGGGACAAAACACTCCCAATAGAGGACAAAACACTCCCAATAGGAGGACAAAACACTCCCAATAGGAGACAAAACACTCCCAATAGGGGACAAAACACTCCCAATAGGGGATAAAACACTCCCAATAGAGGACAAAACACTCCCAATAGGGGACAAAACACTCCCAATAGGGGATAAAACACTCCCAATAGGGGACAAAACACTCCCAATAGGGGACAAAACACTCCCAAAAGAGGACAAAACACTCCCAATAGGAGACAAAACACTCCCAATAGAGGACAAAACACTCCCAATAGAGGATAAAACACTCCCAATAGAGGACAAAACACTCCCAATAGGGGACAATACACTCCCAATAGGGGACAAAACACTCCCAATAGAGGACAAAACACTCCCAATAGGGGACAAAACACTCCCAATAGGGGACAATACACTCCCAATAGGGGACAAAACACTCCCAATAGGGGACAATACACTCCCAATAGGGGACAATACACTCCCAATAGGGGATAAAACACTCCCAATAGAGGACAAAACACTCCCAATAGAGGACAAAACACTCCCAATAGGGGACAAAACACTCCCAATAGGGGATAAAACACTCCCAATAGGGGACAAAACACTCCCAATAGGAGACAAAACACTCCCAATAGAGGGACAAAACCCTCCCAATAGGAGACAATACACTCCCAATAGGGGACAAAACACTCCCAATAGGGGATAAAACACTCCCAATAGGGGACAAAACACTCCCAATAGGGGACAAAACACTCCCAATAGAGGACAAAACACTCCCAATAGGAGGACAAAACACTCCCAATAGGAGACAAAACACTCCCAATAGGGGACAAAACACTCCCAATAGGGGATAAAACACTCCCAATAGAGGACAAAACACTCCCAATAGGGGACAAAACACTCCCAATAGGGGATAAAACACTCCCAATAGGGGACAAAACACTCCCAATAGGGGACAAAACACTCCCAAAAGAGGACAAAACACTCCCAATAGGAGACAAAACACTCCCAATAGAGGACAAAACACTCCCAATAGAGGATAAAACACTCCCAATAGAGGACAAAACACTCCCAATAGGGGACAATACACTCCCAATAGGGGACAAAACACTCCCAATAGAGGACAAAACACTCCCAATAGGGGACAAAACACTCCCAATAGGGGACAATACACTCCCAATAGGGGACAAAACACTCCCAATAGAGGACAAAACACTCCCAATAGAGGACAATACACTCCCAATAGGGGACAAAACACTCCCAATAGGGGATAAAACACTCCCAATAGGGGACAAAACACTCCCAATAGGAGACAAAACACTCCCAATAGAGGGACAAAACCCTCCCAATAGGAGACAATACACTCCCAATAGGGGACAAAACACTCCCAATAGGGGATAAAACACTCCCAATAGGGCACAAAACACTCCCAATAGGGGACAAAACACTCCCAATAGAGGACAAACCACTCCCAATAGGGGACAAAACACTCCCAATAGAGGACAAACCACTCCCAATAGGGGACAAAACACTCCCAATAGGGGACAAAACACTCCCAATAGGGGATAAAACACTCCCAATAGGGGACAAAACACTCCCAATAGGGGAAAAAACACTCCCAATAGGGGACAAAACACTCCCAATAGAGGACAAAACACTCCCAATAGGAGACAAAACACTCCCAATAGAGGACAAACCACTCCCAATAGGGGACAAAACACTCCCAATAGAGGACAAACCACTCCCAATAGGGGACAAAACACTCCCAATAGGGGACAAAACACTCCCAATAGGGGATAAAACACTCCCAATAGGGGATAAAACACTCCCAATAGGGGACAAAACACTCCCAATAGGGGATAAAACACTCCCAATAGAGGACAAAACACTCCCAATAGGAGACAATACACTCCCAATAGGGGACAAAACACTCCCAATAGGGGACAAAACACTCCCAATAGGGGATAAAACACTCCCAATAGGAGACAAAACACTCCCAATAGGGGACAAAACACTCCCAATAGGGGACAAAACACTCCCAATAGGGGACAAAACACTCCCAAAAGAGGACAAAACACTCCCAATAGGAGACAAAACACTCCCAATAGAGGACAAAACACTCCCAATAGGGGATAAAACACTCCCAATAGAGGACAAAACACTCCCAATAGGGGACAAAACACTCCCAATAGAGGACAAAACACTCCCAATAGGGGACAAAACCCCCCCAATAGAGGACAAAACACTCCCAATAGGGGACAATACACTCCCAATAGAGGACAAAACACTCCCAATAGGGGACAATACACTCCCAATAGAGGACAAAACACTCCCAATAGGGGACAATACACTCCCAATAGAGGACAAAACACTCCCAATAGGGGATAAAACACTCCCAATAGGGGACAAAACACTCCCAATAGGGGACAAAACACTCCCAATAGAGGACAAAACACTCCCAATAGGAGGACAAAACACTCCCAATAGGAGACAAAACACTCCCAATAGGGGACAAAACACTCCCAATAGGGGATAAAACACTCCCAATAGAGGACAAAACACTCCCAATAGGGGACAAAACACTCCCAATAGGGGATAAAACACTCCCAATAGGGGACAAAACACTCCCAATAGAGGACAAAACACTCCCAATAGGGGACAATACACTCCCAATAGGGGACAAAACACTCCCAATAGAGGACAAAACACTCCCAATAGGGGACAAAACACTCCCAATAGGGGACAATACACTCCCAATAGGGGACAAAACACTCCCAATAGAGGACAAAACACTCCCAATAGAGGACAATACACTCCCAATAGGGGACAAAACACTCCCAATAGGGGATAAAACACTCCCAATAGGGGACAAAACACTCCCAATAGGAGACAAAACACTCCCAATAGAGGGACAAAACCCTCCCAATAGGAGACAATACACTCCCAATAGGGGACAAAACACTCCCAATAGGGGATAAAACACTCCCAATAGGGCACAAAACACTCCCAATAGGGGACAAAACACTCCCAATAGAGGACAAACCACTCCCAATAGGGGACAAAACACTCCCAATAGAGGACAAACCACTCCCAATAGGGGACAAAACACTCCCAATAGGGGACAAAACACTCCCAATAGGGGATAAAACACTCCCAATAGGGGACAAAACACTCCCAATAGGGGAAAAAACACTCCCAATAGGGGACAAAACACTCCCAATAGAGGACAAAACACTCCCAATAGGAGACAAAACACTCCCAATAGAGGACAAACCACTCCCAATAGGGGACAAAACACTCCCAATAGAGGACAAACCACTCCCAATAGGGGACAAAACACTCCCAATAGGGGACAAAACACTCCCAATAGGGGATAAAACACTCCCAATAGGGGATAAAACACTCCCAATAGGGGACAAAACACTCCCAATAGGGGATAAAACACTCCCAATAGAGGACAAAACACTCCCAATAGGAGACAATACACTCCCAATAGGGGACAAAACACTCCCAATAGGGGACAAAACACTCCCAATAGGGGATAAAACACTCCCAATAGGAGACAAAACACTCCCAATAGGGGACAAAACACTCCCAATAGGGGACAAAACACTCCCAATAGGGGACAAAACACTCCCAAAAGAGGACAAAACACTCCCAATAGGAGACAAAACACTCCCAATAGAGGACAAAACACTCCCAATAGGGGATAAAACACTCCCAATAGAGGACAAAACACTCCCAATAGGGGACAAAACACTCCCAATAGAGGACAAAACACTCCCAATAGGGGACAAAACCCCCCCAATAGAGGACAAAACACTCCCAATAGGGGACAATACACTCCCAATAGAGGACAAAACACTCCCAATAGGGGACAATACACTCCCAATAGAGGACAAAACACTCCCAATAGGGGACAATACACTCCCAATAGAGGACAAAACACTCCCAATAGGGGATAAAACACTCCCAATAGGAGACAAAACACTCCCAATAGGGGACAAAACACTCCCAATAGGGGACAAAACACTCCCAATAGAGGACAAAACACTCCCAATAGGAGACAAAACACTCCCAATAGGGGACAAAACACTCCCAATAGGGGATAAAACACTCCCAATAGAGGACAAAACACTCCCAATAGAGGACAAAACACTCCCAATAGGAGACAAAACACTCCCAATAGAGGGGACAAAACACTCCCAATAGGAGACAAAACACTCCCAATAGGAGACAATACACTCCCAATAGGGGACAATACACTCCCAATAGGGGACAAAACACTCCCAATAGAGAACAAAACACTCCCAATAGGGGACAATACACTCCCAATAGGAGACAATACACTCCCAATAGGGGACAAAACACTCCCAATAGAGGACAAAACACTCCCAATAGAGGACAAAACACTCCCAATAGAGGACAATACACTCCCAATAGGGGATAAAACACTCCCAATAGGGGACAATACACTCTCAATAGGGGACAAAACACTCCCAATAGGGGACAAAACACTCCCAATAGAGGACAAAACACTCCCAATAGGGGACAAAACCCCCCCAAAAGAGGACAAAACACTCATGTTTTATAGTTAAACTGTGGAGTGAGCACAGGACAGTATTCCATCATTTAGAAAGATTTTTGAGCCTTTTTAGGGGACGCCTCTCAATTGGGGACAACTCTCAATAGAGGCCACTTTTTTTTTATTCCCTGTGAGTGTCCGCTATTGGAAGATTATACTGTATTAATAAGAAAGGGATTTCTGTAGTATTTAACCAGCTGGTATGACATAATATACTACAAGTCTTTCCTTTTCAAAATAAAGATTTTGGATGAAAAACCCATGAGAATGAGGATCAATCTGGATTTATACTGGGAAGAACAAGAAAACATAATATTCATAGAGTGCTCATGATTATGCAGTTGAGCGAGGAGGGGGTATCCCGCTCCATCCTGTCCTTGGACGCGGTCAAATTTTTCGGATTAGCAATCAATTAGGCAGGGGCCATTATCATGCTATTGGGTGAAGAATGTTTGGGGCAGACTTATGGACTAAAGGTAGTAAAGAAAAGGAGAACATTTAAATATTTAGAGATATACCTATCAAATGAAATAGGGAAATATCATCGGATAAATACATTAAAATTAATTAAGGAAAGGGAGAAAAGGGCAAACACTTGGAATTATTTAAATCTATCAAGAGCAGAAAAGATAGATTTGATCAAGTCGGTACTGATGGCAAAAATTTTGTATGTGTTTGGTTCAGCGCCGATTTGGTGTGAGAATAAATTATAGAGAAGTACCGTATTTTTCGTCCTATAGGACGCACCCAATTTTTAGGGGCAAAATGTAAAAAAATTAAGATTTTGAACCCAATAGTGGTCTTCAACCTGCGGACCTTCAGATGTTGCAAAACTACAACTCCCAGCATGCCCGGACAGCCGTTGGCTGTCCGGGCATGCTGGGAGTTGTAGTTTTGCAACATCTGGAGGTCCGCAGATTGAAGACCACTGCAGGAGGAGGTAATACTCATGTGTCCCCGCCGCTCCAGACCCGTCACCGCTGCCCTGGATGTCGCTCCATCGCTGTCGCCGTGTCCCCGTCGCTCCGGAACGTCTCTGCTGCCGGCCGGGTATCCTCGCTCTCCGTCGCCGCCATCACGTCGTTACGCACGCCGACGCACGTACGCGACGACGTGATGACGAGGAAGGAGAGCGCCGGCCATACAGGGGATCCCTGAGCGGAGAAGACACCGAGGAGGCAGGTAAGGTCCCTCCCGGTGTCCTGTAAGCACTAACCCGGCTATTCAGTCGGGCTGTTCGGGACCGCCGCGGTGAAATCGCGGCGGTACCGAACAGCCCGACTGAACAGCCGGGTTAGTGTCACTTTCCCTTCAGATGCGGCGGTCAGCTTTGATCGCCGCGTCTGAAGGGTTAATACAGGGCATCACCGCGATCGGTGATGTCCTGTATTAGCCGCAGGTCCCGGCCGTTGATGGCCGCAGGGACCGCCGCGATAGGGGTGTATTCGCCGTATAAGACGCACCGACTTTTCCCCCCCAGTTTTGGGGAAGAAAAAGTGCGTCTTATACGGCGAAAAATAAGGTAATTATTTTGATATTCAATCCATTGATATGGGGCAGGAAAAGAACAAGAATTAAAAATTGGAATATTTATGTCAAACAAAGGAGAATGGTGGATTAGAGCTCCCAGACATTTATAGATACTTTTTGGCAGGAAAAGTGTATTATTTAACTGAATGGAAAAAAATTAGCGTTCTTTAAATTCCTGCTGTCCTGTAACAGTGGGGGCTTTGAAGAAATTTTTCAACTATTGGAATCAGGGAATTTAGAAATGGGTGAATGGAGGAAAGTAATGATGGTAAGAAATCTGGTTAAAATGTGGAAATTATTTAGGTAAGAAATGGAAATAGAAGGAATAATGGATGAGGCACCATTTTTTGATACGGTAATAAAAATCTGCAGGAGGTGAGTGAGTTAGGAAATCTTCTCCTTAGGATAAAGGATGTTTGGGAGGAAGGCGCAAATTTAAGGAATGGAAGGAACTAAAAGAAGAATTTAATCTAAAGGAAACTGGGTGGTTAGAATATAGAAGAATTAGAGGAGCCTTTCTTGAAATTATAAATAAGAGGTGGGAAGATACATTCAATTTATCCTGAGATGGTGACTAAAATAATGAGCGGTAAAATAAAAAAAATAAAAAAAATAAAAAATATATATATAAAATGAAGAAACAGCAGCACTCAAATTCTTTGGAAATGGTGTATGGCTTTATTCAACCAAACATCTGATATGCGACGTTTCAGCCGTCTCGCACAGCCTTTGTCAAGCCGCGCGAGGCGGCTGAAACGTTGCATATCAGATGTTTGGTTGAATAAAGCCATACACCATTTCCACAGAATTTGAGTGCTGCTGTTTCTTCATTGGATTTACTGGACCGGGTTTACCAGCTAGCACCAGACCTCACCTAACAGTGCTGCCCGCTTTTCTACAATATATATATATATATATATATATACATATATATATCATGTGTGCATAAAGTTATGGTTAGGTCAACTAAAAATAAGTTAAATCATAAAAGCTTTCAACAATAGCAGGCAGAAATTGAGTCAAATAAAGAAATACATTGGGATAAGGGACGTAGAAACATCAATGCGATATCCTTGAATTTAAACCATAGGATTATGCAATTTAATATAATACATAGACTTTATTATACTCCATATTTTTGGGAAAAGATAGGTGTAAGAAGGGAGAGTAATTGTAATAGATGCAATGCAAAGAAGGCTGACCAGCTGCATATCTTTTGGAGTTGCCCAGAAATTGATGTTTATTGGAGAGAAGTATATGGTAAAATTGGAGAAATAAAAGGCGTACATATGGATTTTTGTCCCACGATTGCTATTTTGGGAGATGACTCAGACATAATAGTTGGGGAAAAGAAAAAGAAGCTGCTTAAGAATGTTATTTTATGCTCGTTTATTGATTGTAAAAAATTGGATATCAAATAAAAGCCGTAGCTGTACTGAATGGTATAACAACATGAGAAAGGTAGAGGGTTATTTGGGGGAGGAGGGGGAGGGAGGGGTGAGTTGGGGAGAGAGAGACATTGTACATCTGCAATTGATAAAGGGTAAGATTGTACCCGAAACGCGTCTTGCCTATGGATGTACATGCAGACTACTTTCTTTAAAAATAAAGTATAGTTCTGCTAGTCCATTGCGTCATCCTTTTCTTTTCTTTTAAATTGTATTTACTGTATGCTGTACGGGATAGCGCCTGTTACGCCGAGCGCTCCGGGTCCCCGCTCCTCCCCGGAGCGCTCGCTTCACTCCCTCCGCTGCAGCGCTCCGGTCACGTCCTCTGACCCGGGGCGCTGCGATCCTGCTGCCAGCCGGGATGCGATTCGCGATGCGGGTAGCGCCCGCTCGCGATGCGCACCCCGGCTCCCCTACCTGACTCGCTCCCCGTCTGTTCTGTCCCGGCGCGCGCGGCCCCGCTCCCTAGGGCGCGCGCGCGCCGGGTCTCTGCGATTTAAAGGGCCACTGCGCCGCTGATTGGCGCAGTGGTTCCAATTAGGGTTTTCACCTGTGCACTTCCCTATATTACCTCACTTCCCTTGCACTCCCTTGCCGGATCTTGTTGCCTTAGTGCCAGTGAAAGCGTTCCTTGTGTGTTCCTTGCCTGTGTTTCCAGACCTTCTGCCGTTGCCCCTGACTACGATCCTTGCTGCCTGCCCCGACCTTCTGCTACGTCCGACCTTGCTTCTGCCTACTCCCTTGTACCGCGCCTATCTTCAGCAGCCAGAGAGGTGAGCCGTTGCTAGTGGATACGACCTGGTCACTACCGCCGCAGCAAGACCATCCCGCTTTGCGGCGGGCTCTGGTGAAAACCAGTAGTGGCTTAGAACCGGTCCACTAGCACGGTCCACGCCAATCCCTCTCTGGCACAGAGGGTCCACTACCTGCCAGCCGGCATCGTGACAGTAGATCCGGCCATGGATCCAGCTGAAGTTCCTCTGCCAGTTGTCGCTGACCTCACCACGGTGGTCGCCCAGCAGTCACAACAGATAGCGCAACAAGGCCAACAGCTGTCTCAACTGACCGTTATGCTACAACAGTTGCTACCACAGCTTCAGCAGTCATCTCCTCCGCCAGCTCCTGCACCTCCTCCGCAGCGAGTGGCCGCTCCTGGGATACGCTTATCCTTGCCGGATAAATTTGATGGGGACTCTAAGTTTTGCCGTGGCTTTCTTTCCCAATGTTCCCTGCATCTGGAGATGATGTCGGACCTGTTTCCCACTGAAAGGTCTAAGGTGGCTTTCGTAGTCAGTCTTCTGTCCGGAAAAGCCCTGTCATGGGCCACACCGCTCTGGGACCGCAATGACCCCGTCACTGCCTCTGTACACTCCTTCTTCTCGGAAATCCGAAGTGTCTTTGAGGAACCTGCCCGAGCCTCTTCTGCTGAGACTGCCCTGTTGAACCTGGTCCAGGGTAATTCTTCCGTTGGCGAGTATGCCGTACAATTCCGTACACTTGCTTCAGAATTGTCCTGGAATAATGAGGCCCTCTGCGCGACCTTCAAAAAAGGCCTATCCAGCAACATTAAAGATGTTCTGGCCGCACGAGAAATTCCTGCTAATCTACATGAACTTATTCACCTAGCCACTCGCATTGACATGCGTTTTTCTGAAAGGCGTCAGGAACTCCGCCAAGATATGGACTCTGTTCGCACGAGGCGTTTCGTCTCCTCGGCTCCTCTCTCCTCTGGTCCCCTGCAATCTGTTCCTGTGCCTCCCGCCGTGGAGGCTATGCAGGTCGACCGGTCTCGCCTGACACCTCAAGAGAGGACACGACGCCGTATGGAGAACCTCTGCCTGTACTGTGCTAGTACCGAACACTTCCTGAGGGATTGTCCTATCCGTCCTCCCCGCCTGGAAAGACGTACGCTGACTCCGCACAAAGGTGAGACAGTCCTTGATGTCTACTCTGCTTCTCCACGTCTTACTGTGCCTGTGCGGATGTCTGCCTCTGCCTTCTCCTTCTCTACAGTGGCCTTCTTGGACTCTGGATCTGCAGGAAATTTTATTTTGGCCTCTCTCGTCAACAGGTTCAACATCCCAGTGACCAGTCTCGCCAGACCCCTCTACATCAATTGTGTAAATAATGAAAGATTGGACTGTACCATACGTTTCCGCACGGAGCCCCTTCTTATGAGCATCGGATCTCATCATGAGAGGATTGAACTTTTGGTCCTCCCCAATTGCACCTCGGAGATTCTCCTTGGACTTCCCTGGCTTCAACTTCATTCCCCAACCCTGGATTGGTCCACTGGGGAGATCAAGAGTTGGGGGTCCTCTTGTTCCAAGAACTGTCTAAAACCGGTTCCCAGTAACCCTTGCCGTAACTCTGTGGTTCCTCCAGTAACCGGTCTCCCTAAGGCCTATATGGACTTCGCGGATGTTTTCTGCAAAAAACAAGCTGAGACTCTACCTCCTCACAGGCCTTATGATTGCCCTATCGACCTCCTCCCGGGTACTACTCCACCCCGGGGCAGAATTTATCCTCTCTCTGCCCCAGAGACTCTTGCCATGTCCGAATACGTCCAGGAGAATCTAAAAAAGGGCTTTATCCGTAAATCCTCCTCTCCTGCCGGAGCCGGATTTTTCTTTGTGTCCAAAAAAGATGGCTCCCTACGTCCTTGCATTGACTACCGCGGTCTTAATAAAATCACGGTTAAGAACCGCTACCCCTTACCCCTCATCTCTGAACTCTTTGATCGCCTCCAAGGTGCCCACATCTTCACTAAATTGGACTTAAGAGGCGCCTATAACCTCATCCGCATCAGAGAGGGGGACGAGTGGAAAACGGCATTTAACACCAGAGATGGACACTTTGAGTATCTGGTCATGCCCTTTGGACTGTGCAATGCCCCTGCCGTCTTCCAAGACTTTGTCAATGAAATTTTTCGTGATCTGTTATACTCCTGTGTTGTGGTATATCTGGACGATATCCTAATTTTTTCTGCCAATCTAGAAGAACACCGCCAGCATGTCCGTATGGTTCTTCAGAGACTTCGTGACAACCAACTCTATGCCAAAATTGAGAAATGTCTGTTTGAATGCCAATCTCTTCCTTTTCTAGGATATTTGGTCTCTGGCCAGGGACTACAGATGGATCCAGACAAACTCTCTGCCGTCTTAAATTGGCCACGCCCCTCCGGACTCCGTGCTATCCAACGCTTTTTGGGGTTCGCCAATTATTACAGGCAATTTATTCCACATTTTTCTACCATTGTGGCTCCTATCGTGGCTTTAACCAAGAAAAATGCTGATCCCAAGTCCTGGCCTCCTCAAGCAGAAGACTCCTTTAAACGACTCAAGTCTGCCTTTTCTTCGGCTCCCGTGCTCTCCAGACCTGACCCTTCCAAACCCTTCCTATTGGAGGTTGATGCCTCCTCAGTAGGAGCTGGAGCTGTTCTTCTACAAAAAAATCCTTCCGGGCATGCTGTCACTTGTGGTTTTTTCTCTAGGACCTTCTCTCCTGCGGAGAGGAACTACTCCATCGGGGATCGAGAGCTTCTAGCCATTAAATTAGCACTTGAGGAATGGAGGCATCTGCTGGAGGGATCAAGATTTCCTGTTATTATCTACACCGACCACAAGAACCTCTCCTACCTCCAGTCGGCCCAACGGCTGAATCCTCGCCAGGCCCGGTGGTCTCTGTTCTTTGCCCGATTTAATTTTGAGATTCACTTTCGTCCTGCCGATAAGAACATTAGGGCCGATGCTCTCTCTCGTTCCTCGGATGCCTCAGAAGTTGATCTCCCTCCGCAACACATCATTCCACCTGACTGCCTGATCTCCACTTCTCCTGCCTCCATCAGGCAGACCCCTCCAGGAAAGACCTTTGTTTCTCCACGCCAACGCCTCGGAATCCTCAAATGGGGTCACTCCTCCCATCTCGCAGGTCATGCGGGCATCAAGAAATCTGTGCAACTCATCTCCCGCTTCTATTGGTGGCCGACTCTGGAGACGGATGTTGGGGACTTTGTGCGAGCCTGCACTATCTGTGCCCGGGATAAGACTCCTCGCCAGAAGCCCGCTGGTTTTCTTCATCCTCTGCCTGTCCCCGAACAGCCTTGGTCTCTGATTGGTATGGATTTTATTACTGATTTACCCCCTTCCCGTGGCAACACCGTTATTTGGGTGGTCGTTGATCGATTCTCCAAAATGGCACATTTCATCCCTCTTCCTGGTCTTCCTTCTGCGCCTCAGTTGGCTAAACAATTTTTTGTACACATTTTTCGTCTTCACGGGTTGCCTACGCAGATTGTCTCGGATAGAGGGGTCCAATTCGTGTCTAAATTCTGGAGGGCTCTCTGTAAACAACTCAAGATTAAATTAAATTTTTCCTCTGCATATCATCCCCAGTCCAATGGACAAGTAGAAAGAATTAACCAGATCCTGGGTGATTATTTGCGACATTTTGTTTCCTCCCGCCAGGATGACTGGGCAGATCTCCTTCCATGGGCCGAATTTTCGTATAACTTCAGGGTCTCTGAATCTTCCTCCAAATCCCCATTTTTCGTGGTGTACGGCCGTCACCCTCTTCCCCCCCTCCCTACCCCCTTGCCCTCTGGTCTGCCCGCTGTGGATGAAATTTCTCGTGACCTTTCCATTATATGGAGAGAGACCCAAAATTCTCTCTTACAGGCTTCTTCACGCATGAAGAGGTTCGCGGATAAGAAAAGAAGAGCTCCCCCCGTTTTTTCCCCTGGAGACAAGGTATGGCTCTCCGCTAAATATGTCCGCTTCCGTGTCCCTAGCTACAAGTTGGGACCACGCTATCTTGGTCCTTTCAAAATTTTGTGTCAAATTAATCCTGTCTCTTATAAACTTCTTCTTCCTCCTTCTCTTCGTATCCCTAATGCCTTTCACGTCTCTCTTCTCAAACCACTCATCCTCAACCGTTTTTCTCCCAAATCTGTTCCTCCCACTCCTGTTTCCGGCTCCTCGGACGTCTTCTCGGTCAAGGAAATTTTGGCTGCCAAAAAGGTCAGAGGGAAAAATTTTTTTTTAGTAGACTGGGAGGGTTGTGGTCCTGAAGAGAGATCCTGGGAACCTGAGGACAACATCCTTGACAAAAGTCTGCTCCTCAGGTTCTCAGGCTCCAAGAAGAGGGGGAGACCCAAGGGGGGGGGTACTGTTACGCCGAGCGCTCCGGGTCCCCGCTCCTCCCCGGAGCGCTCGCTTCACTCCCTCCGCTGCAGCGCTCCGGTCACGTCCTCTGACCCGGGGCGCTGCGATCCTGCTGCCAGCCGGGATGCGATTCGCGATGCGGGTAGCGCCCGCTCGCGATGCGCACCCCGGCTCCCCTACCTGACTCGCTCCCCGTCTGTTCTGTCCCGGCGCGCGCGGCCCCGCTCCCTAGGGCGCGCGCGCGCCGGGTCTCTGCGATTTAAAGGGCCACTGCGCCGCTGATTGGCGCAGTGGTTCCAATTAGGGTTTTCACCTGTGCACTTCCCTATATTACCTCACTTCCCTTGCACTCCCTTGCCGGATCTTGTTGCCTTAGTGCCAGTGAAAGCGTTCCTTGTGTGTTCCTTGCCTGTGTTTCCAGACCTTCTGCCGTTGCCCCTGACTACGATCCTTGCTGCCTGCCCCGACCTTCTGCTACGTCCGACCTTGCTTCTGCCTACTCCCTTGTACCGCGCCTATCTTCAGCAGCCAGAGAGGTGAGCCGTTGCTAGTGGATACGACCTGGTCACTACCGCCGCAGCAAGACCATCCCGCTTTGCGGCGGGCTCTGGTGAAAACCAGTAGTGGCTTAGAACCGGTCCACTAGCACGGTCCACGCCAATCCCTCTCTGGCACAGAGGGTCCACTACCTGCCAGCCGGCATCGTGACAGCGCCCTTGCTTGGAGCCCCCCTTTTTTGCCTTTCTGCTCATCATTTTACCAGACCTTCTGCCTGAGTCTCCGGTCAAGCTCCATTGGCCTGCCATTCCAAAGACCACCCCGTTGCCAGGGGTTTCGTGCCTGTTACCTGCATTTAATAGGTGAGAGTCTCCTATACAGCTACTCACCTTATTCCCTGTATACCCGCAGGATTATACGAAGCGCTGCCCTCCCTCTTTTCTTTTTTATATGACTAAATTTTGAAAGTTAATTTGTTTTCCCTTAGTCTCCTCAGCAGCACAATGTGGTGTGTCTCCGCCCCTGTGAGCAAAATGGGACATGGGATTTTTTAATGATTTAAACAAGAAAACCCCTAAGGCCCTCCCCCCCCCCTCTGGTATAAAACACCAGGCTCACACTAGGACAGTGAGTAAATTATAACATAAGCAAATATAAGGGAGGGAAGCTTGTGCTGCTGAGGAGACTAAGGGAAAACAAATTAACTTTCTAAATTTAGTCTTCCCTTGCGTCCCTCAGCAGCACAATGTGGGGATCTAGCAAGAATCACCCCTAGGGAGGGCTTTCCTGCATAGCAGACTGTATGATAGACCTGGCGAAAGTAGTTTCGCTGGATAAAAAAGTATCCACTCTGTAATGCTTGAGAAAAGTGAGTGGCGAGCTCCAGGTTGCAGACTGGCAAATATGTTCCAAAGGAACAGAATTACGTTCTGCCCAGGAGGCAGATACTGATCTCGTAGAGTGCGCTCTAGTGAACTCTGGTGAAGTTAACCCTCTAGAGGTATAACATAAATTTATGCATTCGCATATCCATCTGGAAATGGAAGGTTTAGATGCCTTAGCACCTTTCCTTACACCCTGGAACAGAATAAGAAGATTCTCTGCTCTTCTAAAGGGTTTAGTTCTTTCTAAGTAGGTCTTTTACCTCTTAAGGACCAAGGACGCATGAGTAGGTCCTTGGTCCCGCTCCCGTGATATAACGCGGGGTTCCACGGTGACCCCGCATCATATCACGGTGGGCCCAGTGTCGTAGTGAAGCCTGGACCCAGCGCTCAAAGCTAAGCTACGCGGCTAAAAGTGAAAGTAAAAAGTGCCGGTTAGCTCAGTGGGCTGTTCGGGATAGCCGCGGCGAAATCGCGGCATCCCGAACAGCTTACAGGACAGCCGGAGGGTCCCTACCTGCCTCCTCGCTGTCCGAATGCCGAATGACTGCTCAGTGCCTGAGATCCAGGCATGAGCAGTCAAGCGGCAGAATCATCGATCACTGGTTTCCTATGAGAAACCAGTGATCAATGTAAAAGATCAGTGTGTGCAGTGTTATAGGTCCCTATGGGAGCTATAACACTGCAAAAAAAAGTGGAAAAAAAAGTGAATAAAGATCATTTGTTTTTGGGGTCTCAAATGTATAGCGTACCTACCTAAACCTAACCCCATAATCATACTAGCTAACAGACAGTCTGAGTTGTGCCATGTACTGTCGTTTGTAGGTATACCTGAATAAATAGAGGGCATACCTATCTGAGAGATGAAATGAGTTAAATAAGGGGGGGTCGGTGGGACGTGAAGATCCCGCGGCATATCGAGCTAGTGACGCCGCAGGTTCTTATAGTGATAACGCCGCCCCCTCTCACAAATACAGGCAAACAAGTTAGCCTTCTCACTTGTTTTCAGGGGTCTCAAATGCGTAGCATACCTACCTAAACCTAACCCCATAATCATACTAGCTAACAGACAGTCTGAGTTGTGCCATGTACTGTCGCGGGTAGGTATACCTGAATAAATAGAGGGCAAAACTTCAATATTTAAAACAAAAACGCTTAATTAAACAAACCACTACCTAAGGATTTAATGCGAATATGTATGATCAACAAATGACGTAGTGGTGAGTGCGGCCCCAATAACAGTGGCCGACCCCCACTAGCTCCTAGACGTGCGAAAGGAAAGCTTGCAACACTCGAACTGGGCACCACTAGTGGGGGTAGGAAAATGCGATACGAAACAAGCTGACCGGGCAATGATGTTTGAAGCTATACGATTTGGACGCGTGATTATCTGTATCCCTACAACCTGATAACATTCGACCTTGCACCTGTATGTGAATTCCCCTGGCCCTAGAAGCCATAATCACCTGAGAATAGAGCGACCGTTAACGTTAAGCTGACCTGCCAACCACATCGAGAATTATGAGGCGTCTGCTAACCCTCTAACCAGGCCAGCCATCAAGGCCTGATGGCTAGAGGGTTCTCTAACCTCCATTTTTAAATGCTTTACAGAGCAGCGCCGCTGGCATCAGACGTGTCCAAAGATGTCTTGTCAGGCGAGAACGCGACATGGTACTGGAGGCCAGATATACCTTGATAGTAAAAGCTAAATGCAGCAAATAGTGGCCAAAACCCAACCAATGCAAGTAGGAATGAAAATGATATCTAAACTGGACCAACCAAGCCCATATGCACAATCCCAAGTGCTAAACATGAAAACCCGGATGACTACCTAGTCGTCAACCTAAACCGTGTTAGATTGTAAGTAAACCGGCCTGTGGACGTGACAGGCAATGAAACCACTTATGCAACAGGCAAGATCGTGAAACTCAACCAATATCATCGACAACCTGAAGCCGAGACAGACGAAACGTCAACAGAAATCAAGCTGTTTCCCTGAATACATGTCCCAAATGCTAAATAAACATGCTCAAACGTATAAAGACATCGTTGTCAACCCCAAGTCGTGTCTGGTAATGACTGAACGAACCTGTGGACGTGACAGGTCTAGCCGAAAATGGAAAACTCCACTAAACGCATAATTAAAATTATCACTATCAACTTGAAGCCGAGACCACTCATAACCACGAAGTGCCTTTTTTTGGGGAATAAACTATATGTCTGTAGCCTGACCCAACTACAACTAAACGCAATCGTATGTAATCACATTGTCACCAACCTAAAGACATGTTAGGTTGTATCCGGTACGACCTGTAGACGTGACTGGTCAATCCGAAACTGAAAACCTCAACCAAAGTAACGAATGTACCGAATGAACATATCAGCAATTACCGCGTATGAGCGCTATAAGCATATGCCTAGCATAACTCCTTGATACATATGCAGAACATGACAACATGAACGTGAGCCCGGCATATCTAACCAGACCTTGTGTACATCAAGAACACTAAGACCACATATCCAAAAACAGACAACATGACCGTGAACACCGACCAAACTATATGAGCACCTGTACCGCACAAACTATATGAACGTGAGGCTAGAATGAGCTGCATAAGCGAGCGTATGCACTGAACAAATTATGTGAACCCTACCCAGTATCACGCATATGCCCAGTACAAACTGTATGATTGCATGACACCCTGATGCGTGAATCTATACATGAATACCTACAAACGCTGTCTACCCCACTGCACCATGTCTATGAAACACTACTTTTACAAACCGAGCTGTCAGAATGTGTGGTCAGAGGAGATTATCAACATGTATGCCCCTGAGAAACTAAGACTGAATGCACTGATCCCACAATCTGAACGAATTGCCAAACACTATATGTATACCCTGAACGAAGTATGTGACTATGTACAGCATAAACTATATAGGCATATGCACAGAACGCACTATGACAGAGTGGCCTGAATAAGTATCTGAATAAATAAGCCTGAATAAACTAAATGAGTGTATGACCTGAACAACTTAAATGCGCGTGTGCCAGGACAAACTATATGAGCGAGTGATCAGTACAGACTATGCACGTGTGGTCAAAACCAAACCATACCACTTGGATGAGTATATGCCCCGAGCAATTTAAAAGCACAAACTACAAGCACGTATGTCCAGGACAGACTGCCTAACTAACATGTGCATGGAACAAATTGTGAACATATGACCAAATCAACTTATGACTGCAAGCATGGAACCAAATTGCCTGAGCTTAACCAGGGAACAACTAAGTGAGTGTAGGCACAGGACTATATGAGCATGTGCACCTGACAACAATGAGAATATCAGGACCAAATGTGAGCTCGAGCCTAGGACTGACTAAGGGTGCGTATGCTGAGAACAAACTATGAATGCACAGGATACCTCTATTACCATGTAAGCGGAATAAACTGTAAGTGCAAATGAACTACGAATGTGCCGAGAACAAATAATGCTCGTATGTGTAAAGACCTGATAACTATGTGAGCGTATGCCCGGAACAAATCACATGCGTGTATGCCAAGGACGAACTACCTAGGCGTGTCCAGAGCAACAATGAGCATGAAAAACGGAACGGACCATGCAAGTGCGCATGAACGAACTATATACAGAGGACAAACTATATGCGGGAATGCTCAAAACAAGCTAAGAGCATATGCACTAAACTTACATGGCGTCTAACAACGGAGCATCTGCACCAAACCACGAGGATGAACATATATACGGAACAAACCATGAATGCATATGCTGAAATACTCTGAGTATGTGAACTATATGTGAGTATGCACAATGAACTATTTGAATGTCTGCACGGAACAAACTAAATGTGGATACACCTGAAACACACTATGTGAGATAATGCAAAGACAAACTATATGAGCGAATGCCCAGAGTAACTATATGCACATATGGCCAACTACAAACCATGTGTCTGAGTATGAGAACTATGATCTACTATACCGGACAAACTTGATGAACCTATCCTCAGTACGACTATGTGCTCACATGCGAAAACATGTGTATGTGCGTATGCCCAGAACAAACTATATAAACGTCCGCCCAAAACAACTTGATGAACGTATGCATGTACAAACTATATGCACGCATGACCTAATTATACAACCACGTACTCATGCACATAACACTCTCCATGCTGTACTAGCATGTGCGGCATAATGCTACAAACGTGCGAACTGCACAACACCAAGAGCGCATTTTCATCCTAAATACCACCAGTGCATGCTCAGCATACATGCTACCAGTGCATACACAGCATGAACGCTATGAGCACGCACACAGTATTAATGCTATGAGCGTATGCACAATACAACCCTACAAGTGTACGTACCGTACAGGGACTGCACAGCATAAATGCTACCCCCGTATGTATATATAATTGCTACGAGCAGATGCACAGTATGAATATTATGGCTACATGTGCAATACCACCAGTGTGCCATGCAGCAACACTGCTACTGCACAATGTCTAAGGGCACGTGGAACAATAAACATGACACGCCCCTCCTATAAGAGGAGGGACGTGTCAAAACCCAATAAATAAGAGCAAATATGTGTGTTGTGACCGTATGCATGGGACCAATTATAGGAGCGTGAGCAATGTTTGGAGCGGGTGCTCGCGACAACTAAATGACCGTATGCGTGGAATGTTATATGAGCGTTGCACCGCATAACTATATGATTGAATGTATAGAATCCCTATAAGAGCGAGTGCATATGACCATATGTGTAGAATATATTATAGGGACATGGCATGGAACAACTATATAATTGTAAGCGTAGAATGATTTATGGGAATGTGTGCACCGAACAACTACATGATTGTAGGATGAACTATAGAAGCGTGTGCACAGATCCACTAAATGATTGTATGCGTAGAATAAATTCTAGACACGTGTGCACTGAACCGCTATATAATTGTGGACTACATTATAGGCGCATGTGCATGGAAACATCTACATGACTATAAGCGTAGAATAATTTATAGGAACTTGTGCATTGAACAACTATATGATTGTATGCGTGAAATAACTTATGGGAACGTGTGCATGGAACAACTTATACAAGAATATAACTACTATAATACTGCTCCTATATACAAGAATATAACTACTATAATACTGCTCCTATATACAAGAATATAACTACTATAATACTGCTCCTATATACAAGAATATAACTACTATAATACTGCTCCTATATACAAGAATATAACTACTATAATACTGCTCCTATATACAAGAATATAACTACTATAATACTGCTCCTATATACAAGAATATAACTACTATAATACTGCTCCTATATACAAGAATATATCTACTATAATACTGCTCCTATATACAAGAATATAACTACTATAATACTGCTCCTATATACAAGAATATAACTACTATAATACTGCTCCTATATTCAAGAATATAACTACTATAATACTGCTCCTATATACAAGAATATAACTACTATAATACTGCTCCTATATACAAGAATATATCTACTATAATACTGCTCCTATATACAAGAATATAACTACTATAATACTTCTCCTATATACAAGAATATAACTACTATAATACTGCTCCTATATTCAAGAATATAACTACTATAATACTGCTCCTATATACAAGAATATAACTACTATAATACTGCCTCCTATATACAAGAATATAACTACTATAATACTGCTCCTATATACAAGAATATAACTACTATAATACTGCCTCCTATATACAAGAATATAACTACTATAATACTGCTCCCATATACAAGAATATAACTACTATAATACTGCTCCTATATACAAGAATATAACTACTATAATACTGCTCCTATATACAAGAATATAACTACTATAATACTGCCCTATGTACAAGAATATAACTACTATAATACTGCCCCCTATATACAAGAATATAACTACTATAATACTACCTCCTATATACAAGAATATAACTACTATAATACTGCTCCTATATACAAGAATATAACTACTATAATACTGCTCCTATATACAAGAATATAGCTACTATAATACTGCCTCCTATATACAAGAATATAACTACTATAATACTGCTCCTATATACAAGAATATAACTACTATAATACTGCTCCTATATACAAGAATATAACTACTATAATACTGCTCCTATATACAAGAATATAACTACTATAATACTACTCCTATATACAAGAATATAACTACTATAATACTGCTCCTATATACAAGAATATAACTACTATAATACTGCCTCCTATATACAAGAATATAACTACTATAATACTGCTCCCATATACAAGAATATAACTACTATAATACTGCCTCCTATATACAAGAATATAACTACTATAATACTGCCTCCTATATACAAGAATATAACTACTATAATACTGCTCCCATATACAAGAATATAACTGCTATAATACTGCCTCCTATATACAAGAATATAACTACTATAATACTGCTCCTATATACAAGAATATAACTACTATAATACTGCCTCCTATATACAAGAATATAACTACTATAATACTGCCCCCTATATACAAGAATATAACTACTATAATACTGCCTCCTATATACAAGAATATAACTACTATAATACTGCTCCTATATACAAGAATATAACTACTATAATACTGCCTCCTATATACAAGAATATAACTACTATAATACTGCTCCTATATACAAGAATATAACTACTATAATACTGCTCCTATATACAAGAATATAACTACTATAATACTGCCTCCTATATACAAGAATATAACTACTATAATACTGCTCCTATATACAAGAATATAACTACTATAATACTGCTCCTATATACAAGAATATAACTACTATAATACTGCCTCCTATATACAAGAATATAACTACTATAATACTGCTCCTATATACAAGAATATAACTACTATAATACTGCCTCCTATATACAAGAATATAACTACTATAATACTGCTCCTATATACAAGAATATAACTACTATAATACTGCCCCCTATATACAAGAATATAACTACTATAATACTGCCTCCTATATACAAGAATATAACTACTATAATACTGCTCCTATATACAAGAATATAACTACTATAATACTGCCTCCTATATACAAGAATATAACTACTATAATACTGCTCCTATATACAAGAATATAACTACTATAATACTGCTCCTATATACAAGAATATAACTACTATAATACTGCCTCCTATATACAAGAATATAACTACTATAATACTGCTCCTATATACAAGAATATAACTACTATACTACTGCCCCCTATATACAAGAATATAACTACTATAATACTGCCTCCTATATACAAGAATATAACTACTATAATACTGCTCCTATATACAAGAATATAACTACTATAATACTGCCCCCTATATACAAGAATATAACTACTATAATACTGCCTCCTATATACAAGAATATAACTACTATAATACTGCTCCTATATACAAGAATATAACTACTATAATACTGCCTCCTATATACAAGAATATAACTACTATAATACTGCTCCTATATACAAGAATATAACTACTATAATACTGCTCCTATATACAAGAATATAACTACTATAATACTGCCTCCTATATACAAGAATATAACTACTATAATACTGCTCCTATATACAAGAATATAACTACTATAATACTGCTCCTATATACAAGAATATAACTACTATAATACTGCTCCTATATACAAGAATATAACTACTATAATACTGCCTCCTATATACAAGAATATAACTACTATAATACTGCTCCTATATACAAGAATATAACTACTATAATACTGCCTCCTATATACAAGAATATAACTACTATAATACTGCCTCCTATATACAAGAATATAACTACTATAATACTGCTCCTATATACAAGAATATAACTACTATAATACTGCCTCCTATATACAAGAATATAACTACTATAATACTGCTCCTATATACAAGAATATAACTACTATAATACTGCTCCTATATACAAGAATATAACTACTATAATACTGCCCCCTATATACAAGAATATAACTCCTATAATACTGCCTCCTATATACAAGAATATAACTACTATAATACTACTCTCATGTTCAACAATATAACTTTACAGTTTTTCCTACAGATTTGTGAAAACTATCTTAATTTCTCATGTATTCTCGGTGATAAATGTTGGGGTCTTCATGTTTGGCGTCATTTTGTACGAGGAGAATGTGACCGTTGTCCCTGTCATTATTCTCATGACCTCCTGGAGTTCGGTTCTGATCTATTGCTCACTCGCTGTCGTATACCTGAGGAATCTATTAAGACATTTCAGACACTTTGTATGGAGAAACACACTAAACGTCTCAGTGAAAGGCATGTCAGGTTATAAAGCAAAGCGCTTGTTATGGTCCGCGCTCAGCGCTTTCCTCCTTTCTCTTCCTCAGCTGGCAACGCCAGGATTTGCATCGCGGGACGCACTTGCATGCGAATCCCAGCCCATCACTTGCCTCCGCTCTCCACTGTCTCTTCTGTCCTCCCTCTATGGTGCCCACGCCCTCGCCCTCTATGGCACGCACTTGCCGAAGCTCTAAAATGTAAAAGGCGCCCTTAATTAGTACCTGCACCTGTACATTTGTTATAAGTTTCTGCTCTTCCCTTTGTTCCCTGCTGGAGCTTTGTTGCCCTAGTGCCCTAGTGAAAGCGTTCCTTGTACTTATATATCCGTTTTCCAGACCCCTTGTTCAGTGACCTGACCTTGCTCCTCTGCCGCCCGCCTATTGACCTCCTACTACATTCTAGACTATGCTCCTGTGCCACCTGCCCTGACCTTCTGCTATCCAGACCACGAGTTGCTGTATCCCACCTGTGCCTCGAACCTCCTCAGCCACCTGTGTGGTCGAGTCGTGCCAGGGGTGTCACCTGCCGCAGCAAGTCCATCCCACTTTGCAGCGGGCTCTGGTGAAAACCAGCGGCACCTTAGACTCCGCTCCCTGGCATAGCCCGCATCATCTGCCACACAGGTCCAGCGGATTCACTACTACCGTCTGTGTACGAAACTTCAGCCGTGAGTCTTACAGCGCTTTATACAAAAAAAATAAGGATAAAAAAAAATTATAAAGATGATTGATCCTACGAGAAGGACATAAAAACACTTCAAAAAGAGTTCAAGGATAGGTAATTATGTTGTGCAATTAGTAAAATGAGGTACAAACATCTATGCAAAATGTATAAATGATTTAATATACAATAAATTAAATTAGTATAGTATCCCAAATTACCTTGCTTGATATTAACTCCCCAGAATATGGGGCAGAGACTTTCCACTGAGTCAATTTAGATACAATATTCTGTAAAGATGCATTAAATAATGACGTAGCACCTTTAACCTCTTAAGGACCCAGGACGTATGGGGACGTCCCCGCACCCTGGGCTTTAAGAACCCAGGACGTCTCTGTACGTCCTGGCGTTTTCCGGTCCCTGCCGCGCGCCGGGCAGAGATCGGAACCGGATGCCTGCTGAAATCCTTCAGCAGGCATCCAGGGCAAATGCCGAGGGGGGCCATGTAGGCCCCCCCTGTCGGCGATCGCCGCAAATCGCGAGGGAAATCGCCCTTGCGATCTGCGGCGATACCATGCTGATCAGGTCTCTGGGACCCGACCGCCGGTAATTTTGCATGATCCCGGTTGTCACAGACAGCCAGGACCATGCTGGAGTATCGGAGTGAGGTGGCAAACCGGCCACCTCCTCCGATCCCCTGCGATCCATCAGTTAGTTAACCGACCAATCGCAAGGGGGGGAGGGGGGCGGTTACTTCCTCCCGTCCTGCCCGGCCCCTGGAAGTCCGGAGAGGACGGGAGGAAGACCGGAGGACGCGGCGGGGGACGGGGGAGTGCTGGGCCCCGGCCCCGGTACTTACCTCGTCCCTGAAGACCCGGATCCTGGCGATGAAGGCGGCAGCAACAGGTGAGTTGATCTTCAGCCGCGGTCGGGCCCTTTACAGCAATGCACGTCGCCGTAAAGCGACATGCATTGCTGAATTGGGACCATTTAAACTACAACTCCCAGCATGCCCAGACAGCCCTTGGCATCTGGGCATGCTTGGAGTTGCAGTTTTGCAACTTCTGGAGGTCCACAGTTTGGAGACCACTGTGCCCTTCCAGATGTTGCAAAACTACACATCCTCAGCATGCCCTTACTGTCCAGGCATGCTGGGAGTTGTAGTTCTGTAACATCTGGCCCTTCAGATGTTGCAGAACTACAACTCTCAGCATGCCTGGACAGTTTTGGCATACTGGGAGTTGTAGTTTTGCAACATCAGGAAGGGCACAGATTGGGAACCACTGTATTAGTGGTCTGCAAACTGTAGTCCTCCAGATGTTGCAAAACTACAACTCCAAGCATGCTGGGAGTTGTAGTTCGGCAACATCTGGCTCTAAAGATGTTGCCGAACTACTACTCCCAGCATGCCTGAGAATGTTTGGGAGTTGTGGTTTTGCAGCAGCTGGAGGCACACTGGTTGGGAAACATTGTCTGTTTCCTAACTCAGTGTTTCCCAACCCGTGTGCCTCCATATACTTATATGTGATTATATGTGTCTGTGTTTGTGTCTCTGTGTGTCTGTGTATATGTGTGTGTGGGGGGGGGGGGGGGGGGGGGGGGGGAAGCTGCCTAATCTGGGGGACAACTATACTGATCTGGGGGACAACTATGCTCCTAATCTGGGGGACAACTATGCTGATCTGGGGGACAACTATGCTCCTAATCTGGGGGACAACTATGCTGATCTGGGGGACAACTATGCTCCTAATCTGGGGGACAACTATGCTGATCTGGGGGACAACTATGCTCCTAATCTGGGGGACAACTATGCTGATCTGGGAGACAACCATGCTCCTAATCTGGGGGACAACTATGCTGATCTGGGGGACAACTATGCTCCTAATCTGGGGGACAACTATGCTGATCTGGGAGACAACCATGCTCCTAATCTGGGGGACAACTATGCTGATCTGGGAGACAACTATGCTCATAATCTGGGGGACAACTATGCTGATCTGGGGGACAACTATGCTCCTAATCTGGGGGACAACTATGCTGCCTAATCTGGGGGACAACTATGCTCATAATCTGGGGGACAACTATGCTGATCTGGGGGACAACTATGCTCCTAATCTGGGGGACAACTATGCTGCCTAATCTGGGGGACAACTATACAGATCTGGGGGACAACTATGCTCATAATCTGGGGGACAACTATGCTGCCTAATCTGGGGGACAACTATACAGATCTGGGGGACAACTATACTGATCTGGGGGACAACTATGCTCATAATCTGGGGGACAACTATGCTCCTAATCTGGGGGACAACTATGCTGCCTGATCTGGGGGACAACTATACTGATCTGGGGGACAACTATGCTCCTAATCTGGGGGACAACTATGCTGCCTACTCTGGGGGACAACTATGCTGCCTAATCTGGGGGACAACTATGCTCCTAATCTGGGGGACAACTATGCTCCTAATCTGGGGGACATCTATGCTCCTAATCTGGGGGACAACTATGCTGCCTACTCTGGGGGACAACTATGCTGCCTAATCTGGGGGACAACTATGCTGCCTAATCTGGGGGACAACTATGCTCCTAACCTGGGGGACAACTATGCTGCCTACTCTGGGGGACAACTATGCTGATCTGAGGGACAACTATGCTGCCTAATCTGGGGGACAACTATGCTGCCTAATCTGGGGGACAACTATGCTGCCTAATCTGGGGGACATCTATGCTGCCTAATCTGGGGGACAACTATGCTGCCTAATCTGGGGGACAACTATGCTCCTAATCTGGGGGACAACTATGCTGCCTAATCTGGGGGACAACTATGCTGCCTAATCTGGGGGACAACTATGCTGCCTAAACTGGGGAAAAACTACCCGGCCCTCCACAATATTTTTAGTTTCTCATGTGGCCCCATGGGATAAATAATTGCCCCCCCCCATTCCTCCTCCACCCCGGACATTCCTGGACCTGGAGCCGCCCGGGGAAAGGAGAAAGTGAAGACAAGAGACTGGTGAGACCTCTCTGCAAAATTGTGTATTTAATGCCGTGTTTCCCAACCAGGGTGCCTCCAGCTGTTGCAAAACTATTACTCCCAGCATGCCCAGACAGCCTTTGGCTGTCCGGGCATGCTGGAAGTTGTAGTTTTGCAATAGCTGGAGGCACCCTGGTTGGGAAACACTGATTTAATGTTTTAATGTGTGAAACTATCTGCTGCGCTCTGTATCTAATCCTGTCATGTGTGATACTGTCTGCTGAGCCTGTATATCCAAATCTGGCATGTGGGATATGAGCATGTGTATCTAATCCTGTCATGTGGGATACTATCTGCTGAGTCTGTGCATCTAAATCTGTCATGTGTGATACTGTGAGCTGAGCCTGTGTATCTAATCCTGTCATGTGTGATACTGTATGCTGAGCCTGTGTATCTAATCCTGTCATGTGGGATACTATCTGCTGAGCCTATGCATCTAAATCTGTCATGTGTGATACTGTCTGATTAGCCTTTTTATCTGACGTTGCGCAGGGGGACGTCACTCGTCATCACAGAGAGCCAGCGTTGCCGCCACGCACCACCATCACCACCACTACCGCCGCCGCCGCTGGCATAAATAGGGTTTTGGTAGGTATTCTCTAAATGTAAATTTTTTGTGCGATATAGGAAAGTTCCCCCCACATATATATTGTATCCCTCCAATCCCCTATGCCATTTCTTAAACCTCCCATCCCCCATGCCATTTCTTAAACCCCCCTCCCATCCCCCATGCCATTTCTTAAACCCCTGATCCCTCAGCCCCTGTGCAATCTTGCCCCTCCCCTTTTGTAGCTCCACCCCCACATAGCCACACCCATGACCGGTATTTTTCTGAGGGAAAGGTGGCAACCCTAGTTCTTAAAGGGTTAAAGGGGTATCCAGGCAAAAAAAAATTTTATATATCAACTGGCTCCGGAAAGTTAAACAGATTTGTAAATTACTTCTATTAAAAAAATCTTAATCCTTTCAGTGCTTATGAGCTTCTGAAGTTAAGGTTGCTCTTTTCTGTCTAAATCTTCTCTGATGACACGTGTCTCGGGAACCGCCCAGTTTAGAAGCAAATCCCCATAGCAAACCTCTTCTAAACTGGGCGGTTCCCGAGACAGGTGTCATCAGAGAGGACTTAGACAGAAAAGAACAACCTTCACTTCAGAAGCTCATAAGTACTGAAAGGATTAAGATTTTTTAATAGAAATAATTTACAAATCTGTTTAACTTTCTGGAGTCAGTTGATATATATAAAAAAGTTTTTCCCTAGAATACCCCTTTAACACTACACATCCGCAATAAGGCAGGAATGACTAAATATCAAGCCAGTTAATTATAACCCTTACTAGTTGTAATCAAAGTTATACTTCACCAGATATCTGGGCCTAGTAGGTTCAGGAATGCAAAAATATGATAGCTAATTGATAGCTGATTAGGATTTTTTCCAAGCTCTCTCATCTACAGTTTTTTAAACCTTTCTTTATCTAAAGCCCACCCTCATCAAATATAATGTTATCTGGTGGGTGTGAAATTTACCTTACAATTTCACTTATGCTCTTCCTGGGGTTAAAATGAATAAAGAAAGAACTGCGGAGCACTCACCAGGTATTTTCAATCAGAGGCTTCTTTATTGTAGCTTTGTACACACGGGTTACATGCAGGGGAGAATGATGGTAAAGACGCGGGGGTATTCAAGCCGTCTTGAATACCCCCGCGTCTTTACCATCATTCTCTCCTGCATGTAACCCGTGTGTACAAAGCTACAATAAAGAAGCCTCTGATTGAAAATACCTGGTGAGTGCTCCGCAGTTCTTACTTCATTCATTTTATCTGCTATTTACAGTTGCGTTGATTGCACCGAAGAGGTGATCAGGAACGGCTTCCAGGGACTGTGTGGATCAGGGGTCCACTTATCCAAATCACAGTGCAGCATAGGGATGTGCCCAGATCACTGCCTTGTATTTGTGTGAATATATTCCTAGGGTTACCTATAGGGGGCAGTCTGTGACAGGGTATTAACTTTAAGAACAGCCATATTTTCAATAATTGGGGTATAGGTATGTCGTGTGTCTATAATATTTATGCAATCTATTTAATATAACTATTTGATGTTCCTGTCCAATTAGATCAGAATAATATCCACACATCTAAATCTCAAATAGGTAACTGGAAATAAATGAATATTATGTATTAGAGTTGTATCCACATGTGTGTTCAAGTCTGCATGGCCAGTATCTTAATATGCCTAAGATATATATATATAGATATATATATATGTGGTGTCCCAGTACTGTACACGTACTGTACCTTGTGTTATAAGTCCCCAAAGTCAGAGTTCCTCCATACTGATAGGATGCTCTTGTTGGGATATCCCCTAGTCACCTCTTCCTTCTTTAATTTTGTGTGTACCGTATTTATCGGCGTATAACACGCACTTTTTAGGCTAAAATTTTTAGCCTAAAGTCTGTGTGCGTGTTATACGCCGATACACCCCCAGGAAAGGCAGGGGGAGAGAGGCCGTCGCTGCCCGCTTCTCTCCCCCTGCCTTTCCTGAGGTCTAGAGCCCTGCTGTCTGCCCTTTTCACCCCCTGGTGAAAAGCCAGGGAGAGAGATAGCCAGGGAGAGAGAAGCGGCGCCGACAGCCAGGGGGAGAGAAGGGGCAGCGGCACCCATTGCCGGCGCCGCTGCCCCGTTGCCTCCCCCCATCCCCGGTGGCATAATTACCTGAGTCGGCTCCGTGCTGCTCCAGGCCTCCGTCGTGCGTCCCCGGCGTCATTGCTATGCGCTGAACGGCGCGGCGCATGACGTCAGAGCGCCGCGCCGTGCATAGCAACGACGCTGGGGACGCACGACGGAGGCCTGGAGCAGCGCGGACCCGACTCAGGTAATTATGCCACCGGGGATGGGGGGAGGCAACGGGGCAGCAGCGCCGGCAATGGGTGCCGCTGCCCCTTCTCTCCCCCTGGCTGTCGGCGCCGCTTCTCTCTCCCTGGCTATCGGCGCCGGCACCGATAGTCAGGGGGACAGAACGGGCAGCGGCGCCGATAACCAGGGGGTGAAAAGGGCCGACAGCAGCGCTCTAGACCCCAGGAAAGGCAGGGGGAGAGAAGCGGGCAGCAACGGCCTCTCTCCCCCTGCCTTTCCTGGGGGTATATCGGGGTATACACGCGCACACACGCACCCTCATTTTACCATGGATATTTGGGTAAAAAACTTTTTTTACCCAAATATCCTTGGTAAAATGAGGGTGCGTGTTATAGGCCGGTGCGTGGTATACCCCCATAAATACGGTATATATTATCTATAATGCATAGTGTAAATATTGCTTCAGGGACCTTAGGTCACATGATTGATAATTATATTGTTCTGCTAAGGGTAAGGACCTTCCAGGTCATGTGTTCATGTCACATGTGGTACCATAATGCTTTATATTAGGACTGACAGGTCTGGGGGACCAATAAGCTTGAAGCCCGCCCCTTTAGATATGAGGGCGCTGTTATCCAATCCTCGCTCTTTTGTCCGTCTCTTTCCCTTGGGATATGACCGCGAGCGGAGCTCTGTGCAAAGCTACAAGACAAATCTAGGCCTGAAGCCTGCTAACTTCAGCCGAATACAAAACCGTGAGTTCAATCTAACTCAATCCTAATCCTACGTGACTGCTGGACCTAAACAATTCCCCTAAATCCAGTGGAACAGCGTAAAGCATATGCTTCAAGCTTATTCCCTACAAGGTCCCAACCAAACCTGTGAGGAACCAAAAGTCCGGTCCTCTGTAAAGACTGGTACTACGTTTAACCTGCATAAAATCTGCAGTAAAGTTATCTTCAGTTTACTTAAATTCCGGTTGTGGACAATCCTTTATTCCTCCCCATCGTTCCTGGGACGGGTGGCGGTAGGATATATATATATACAGAGAGGAACCCGCACGCTCGCACCCTGGTGTCACGACAGTTAAGGGTTAATCCAACACCCTTTCATCACTGCACAGCTACACACTACCTACCCTACATCCCCAAGTTACCACATTGGACATCCCACACGTTATTTAGACAATTGAACACAGGATTTAGCTACATAGCTATACATAATAGAAAGTGTTAATTTCTAACGCAAATTTGTTTTCCCTTAGTCCTAACAGCAGCACAAGTGGGGTGTTTCTGCCCCTGTGAAGCTGGCAGGATGGTGGAATTTTTAATTCCGCCCAAGCAATTAACATAATTGAACCCCCCATATAAGGCCTCCTCCCCAGGCCATAGTGCTTTAATAACAAGCAAAATTATACAAACTACAAGGGCAGGAAATTTGTGTGCTGCTGTTAGGACTTAGGGAAAACAAATTTGCGTTAGAAATTAACGCTTCCCTGTCGTCCTAACCAGCAGCACAAGTGGGGACTTAGCAAGTAACAATCACAAATATGGAGGGACTAAGGAGGAGCGGCACTTAGGATGGAACGCCCAAAGGCCAGCTCTCCCATACGTTTGACATTAACCCGGTAATGTTTGATAAATGTGTTGTGTGTGCTCCAGGAGGCAGCAGCACAAATTTGTTCTAGTGGAACGGACCTTCTTTCAGCAAAGGAGGTAGCAACTGCCCGGGTAGAGTGGGCAGTAACAAAAGAAGGAGGAGTTAGCTCCTGAGCTATAAATGCCTCCCTGATTGCCTCTTTGACCCATCTACTCAGAGAGGGTTTGGAGGCCTTTAGACCTTTGTTCCGTCCTGAAAAAGAAATTAAAAGGTTTTCGGATCTTCTGAATTCACCAGTTCTTGAGATGTATATCTTGAGACTTCTTGAAATGTCCAAGGAATGGTTAGCAGCTTCCTCAGAAGAGGAAGGGTCTGAGCACAGAACTGGTAAGGAGATAACTTGGTTAATATTAGAAAAGGTTGGTACCTTGGGAACAAAGGTCGGTAGATATCTCAACAAGACTCTGTCTTGTAAAATGAGAGTATAAGGCTCAAAAGCCGCAAGGGCCTGAAGCTCGCCAATTCTTTTGGCTGAGGTTATAGCCAACAAAAAGGTGACCTTAAGGGACAAGTACCTAAAGTCCACTTGGTCCAAAGGCTCAAAGGGGGGAGAACTCAACCCATTGAGAACGACAGACAAATCCCATTGAGGAATCGGCCTAAGGACTGTAGGCTTAAGTCTTTCGGCTCCTTTGAGGAACCTCTTGATTAGGAGATTTTGAGATAAAGATCTGCCTAGAGAGGCAGAGAGTGCAGCAACCTGCACTTTTAGAGTGGATGGGCTAAGACCCTTGTCAAGGCCATCCTGCAGGAACTGAAGCAAAGCAGAAAGAGGAGGATCTGAGGCAACTACCTCTTTCTTCGCACACCATTGTAGGAAAATCCGATTTATCCTGGAGTAAGCTCTATTAGTAGATGCTGCTCTTGAGTGAGCAAGGGTTCTCAAGACCTCCGAAGAGAGACCACTACCTAGTAGGGTCCTGTCAATCTCCAGGCTGTCAGATTGAGTCTCCTCAGATCTAGGCAGGAGCCTGTGTTGTGAGACACAAGGTTCTGCACGTGGGGAAGCCTCCAATAACACCCTTGACTCATCCTCATGAGCTGGGTGAACCAGGACCTCTTTGGCCAGAATGGTATGATGGCGATTACTGAGGTCTGGTCTTGCCTGACTTTCATCAATACCCTCGGTATCATGGAAAGTGGAGGGAAAATGTAGGCCAGCCTGAACCTCCATGGAATGGACAGAGCGTCTACTGCCACAGGATTGTCCTCTTTGTAAAGAGAGCAAAACCTGTTCACCTTGGCATTCAGACGAGTTGCCATGAGATCTATCTCTGGCATACCCCACCTCCGGGTTATCTTGTGGAAGATATCCTCGTTCAGGGACCATTCCCCTTGGACTGGAAGACCGCGGCTCAGACGGTCTGCAACTATATTGAGATCCCCCTTGATGTGGACTGCTGAGAGGTGGGATAGATTGGTCTCTGCCCAAGAGAGAATTAGTCCGGTCTCCTCGAGGAGAACTTTGGACCTTGTACCTCCCTGTTTGTTTAGGTAAGACACTACAGTCGTGTTGTCTGAACGGACTTTTATCGCTTGCCCTAGAACTAGGGGAGCGAAGTGATAGAGAGCTAGACGGACTGCTCTCAACTCTCTCATGTTGGAAGAGAGGAGTCTCTCTTGAGAAGTCCAGGTACCTTGTACCGGAGTTTTGTCCAGATGGGCTCCCCAGCCTACAAGGGAGGCGTCCGTGGTCAGAATGATCCAATGAGGTTGAATCAAGGACTTCCCATCTGACAGAGTTGTCCACCATCTGAGGGATGCACGGACTTCGACAGACAGGGAACATCTTTTGTCCAACCCTTTGGGGTTGCGATTCCAGACACTCAAGAGCTGATCTTGAAGTGGACGGAGATGCCATAGGGCCCAAGGTACTGCCTCTGCAGACGCTGACATGTGGCCTAGCATTTTCATCAGAGTTCTGATGGAGACCCTTTGGGGAACCATTAAGAACTCTTACAACTTTCTCCTTCCTCTCTGGGGTCAGAGATAAGGTCATGTGAGAGGAGTCGATTATGAACCCCAGAAACCTTCTGGAGGTAGAGGGGACGATCTCTGATTTGTCCCAATTTATGATCCAGCCTAAATGCTGGAGAAAATCCAGAGCCAGTTTCCAGGCCTTTTAATCTTAAGGCGGCCACAACCGGAGCCACAACCTTTGTAAAGGTGTGGGGAGCGGAAGAGATCCCGAAGGGCAGCACGGCAAACTGATAATGCTTTACCATACCCTTTATGGTGACAGCAATCCTCAAAAATTTCCTGTGAGCAGGATGTAAGGGGACGTGCAGTTAGGCGTCCTTGAGGTCGATGGTGACCATCAGATCTAGAGGATTCAGAATGCTGGTGACTGACCGAATAGTCTCCATTCTGAACTTTCTTTTCTTTATGAAACGGTTCAGAAAGCAAAGATCTATGATCATTCGCCAAGTGCCCGAGGGCTTTGGTACCAAAAATATAGGGGAGTATACTCCCAGGCCTCTCTGGTTTGGAGGAACCTCCTCTAGGGCCCGTTTCTCTAGGTACAATAGTACCGACTCCTCCAGAATGGATTGTTCTGGTTGAGGGAGTCTTTTTGTTAACAAAAATTTCCTTGGTGGGGGGGGGGGAGACAAATTCTATTTTGTAGCCCGACCGGACTACTTCTAGAACCCAAGGGTCTTGGATTTCCTTCATCCAAGTGGAGAGAAATAAACTCAAACGGCCTCCTACTGGAGAAAAAACTGGAGACAGAGCTTCTGTCAGGACCTCTGGAGGGGAAGGGAGAGGGGAGACGTTGGTGGGATCTGGGTGAGAGTCATAGCTCAGACTTGCGGTCTTTGCCCCGACCGCGTCCGCCACCACGCTTAGATCTTTGACTTTGGCGCCTCTGGGTCCCAGAGGAGCCCTGAGATCTGCCCACTCGGCCTCTACCGCGGCCACGAAAGGTCTGCACAGGAAGGGACTTGCCTTTTTTATCGGCAAAACCCTCCATAATTCGGTCCAGCTCGGACCCGAAGAGCCTATTGGGTTCAAGAGGCATGGCACAAAGGTTTATCTTGGAGGTGGTATCTGCCACCCAAGGGAGTAACCAGAAGGGGCGTCTGCTTGCAGAGGATAGTCCCATAGACTTTGCGGCCAATTTTAGATGCTGCTGAGTGGCCTCACAAAGAAAGTCAGCACCCAGTAGCAAGGTGCTGAACAAGTCCAGAATGTCTTCTCTGGGGACATTACCATCGATGTCGGACTGGATCCTTAGGATACGATACTTGATGAAATTGGCCACCTCATTAGAGGCAATGGCCACCGTAGCAGAGGCTGAGGCAGCAGAGTAATTCCTCCTGAGCAGGGAGTCCACTTTCCTGTCAAGGGGGTCTTGGAGGTTGCTACCGTCGACCGCGGGAACCAGGACGCGCTTGTTTATCCTGGTAACAGCCATATCCACCTTGGGGGGTGGGACCCAGACTTCTGACTCTGCCTCGGCCAGGGGGTACATGAGCTTAAACCTCCGAGTAAGGACAGGGGGTTTGTCCGGATGTTTCCACTCAGTGGTCATTAACTTTTTTAAGGAGTCATCCACCTTAAAAACCAGCGGTTCTTTAGGGGTGGATGTTGAGGCTTCCCCTTGATCCGCATCCTGGTCCCTTGACTGGATGGATCTTAGTAAACGCTGAGTTTTCTCAACGGGAAAGATGGAGGGAGAGATGACTTCTTCCACTGTTTGTTCCGAATGGTCTCCCACGGACATAGCTGTATACTCTGCTATGGAGGAGGGACTAGGAGATGTCCTAGGTCTCTTGGCAGAGAAGGAGCTTTTGATCTCATTTATTGAGTTCCCCATGAACTCTTTCATCCATATAAACATGTCCTGGATGGTAGGTTCCGCAGGATCTGCTGGAGGACGACATCCAGGACACTTATTATATTCATAGGTGTCCGGAAGAGGAGTGCCGCAGTCGGCACACGTAAGGTGATGTTTTTTAGAGGACGCCTTACGTCCGGAGTATTGGTCACCGGAGGGTGGAGTAGACATCCTCTATAAAGATAGAGAGAGAAAAACCGTTAAGGAAAACATTTTTTATTTTTTTTTTTTTTAAATCCCACCCTAAGATAGGAAAAAATAGGCGGCACCTATGCAAGGAAGCCTAGTTGAGAAAAAACAAGCTGAATAAAATACACCAGTCTTGCAGTCACAGGTCTAGCTGAGCACAGCAGAGACCCTAACCAGGCAAGAGCTGCCTTATATAGGGAAGGGGATGGCGCCAACTTTGAATAGGCTCCACCCCCGGAAATGAGATACAGGAAGGGAAACTAGTTCCCAGGTCACAAGCGCTCTTATACTAAAATCTAATAACAGCAGCCAATATAAGCCTACCACAGGCTTAGATATAATAAAGAAAGGGTCCTGTAGATATACGGAGTGAAAACTCCGAATATCAGAGACTACCAGAGAAGACGCCGGGCCGGAAGTGGAAAGTGACGCACTTCCAGTCCCGGCGTCCGGCCGCGCACGCGACACCGCTAGCGCCAAAAAAAGGGGGGAGCTGGTACAGCGATCTCAGAGCGGAGCTCCGACCTGAATCACTGACCAGGTACGGAGCTCCCAAACAGCGCATATCCGCACGGGGAATGCACTGACACAGAGCATCGCACCGGAGAAGAGGAGATAAGCACAGGTCAGACCTGTAAAGGAAAGGGCTAAAAAGCCCAAACATAAGCAGCCACGCTGCAGAACATATGTATCAAAAAATATATAAATCCAGGCAGGCTTAATGAGCCTGCCCCGTCCTGCTGTACAGCACAGGACAGAAAGAAAGCACTATGGCCTGGGGAGGAGGCCTTATATGGGGGGTTCAATTATGTTAATTGCTTGGGCGGAATTAAAAATGCCACCGTCCTGCCAGCTTCACAGGGGCAGAAACACCCCACTTGTGCTGCTGGTTAGGACGACAGGGAATAATCCTTATAATGCCATCATTATCAGTTATATAATAGGGCAAGGTAGTGTATTAATGCTACAGACATCATATTATAAGATCATATACAGGAATGGTTTTATGAAGACATTTATATTAACCTGTATTTAACCTTTTGCTGGCTGAATCTGCACCTTGTTGACTGACTCTTAGGGAGTAGGGTTGCCACCCTGCCGGTATTTTCATTCTTATTCCGGGCTGTGCCGGTAAGTTTGGATGAAAAATACCGGCCATGCAATGGCCGGTATTTTTCATTCACTGACAGGGGCGGACTGAGCAGCATCCCTAGACAGAAGAGCGCTTCTTTCGTGACCGGCAGGCTGCCGCACTCCAACACAAAATCATACCCCCAGCCCCAGGAAGCTGCCTCTTTCGGGGAACAGAAGTGCCGTGTGCACGTCTGCTCCCTCCCCCGACGTGTCCCTGCCTCAGGTGCTCCGCGTCTGCATGGGTGATAAATTCCTCCCCAACCCCCGAACATTCCTGGAACCTCCCGGGGAGAGGAAAAAGTGAAGACAAGAGACTGGTGAGCTGATGAGACCTCTCTGCAAAACTGTGTATTTAATGCAGTTCCCAACCAGGGTGCCTCCAGCTGTTGCAAAACTATTACTCCCAGCATGCCCAGACAGCCTTTGACTGTCCAGGCATGCTGGGAGTTGTAGTTTTGCAACAGCTGGAGGCACCCTGGTTGGGAAACACTGATTTAATGTTTTAATGTGTGAAACTATCTGCTGAGCCTGTGTATCTAAATCTATCATATGGGATACTGTCTGCTGAGCCTGTGTATCTAATCCTGTCATGTGTGATACTGCCTGCTGAGCCTATGTATCTAAATCAGTCATGTGGGATACTGTCTGCTGAGCCTGTGTATCTAATCCTGCCATGTGTGATACTGCCCACTGAGCCTGTGTATCTAAATCTGTCATGTGTGATACTTCCTACTGAGCCTGTGTATCTAAATCTGTCATGTGGGATACTATCTGCTGAGCCTATGCATCTAAATCTGTCATGTGTGATACTGTCTGATTTAGCCTGTTTATCTGACGTTGCGCAGGGGGACGTCACTCGTCATCAAAGAGAGCCAGCGTTGCCGCCGCGCACCACCATCACCACCGCCGCCGCCGCCGCTGGCATACATAGGGTTTTGGTAGGTATTCTCTAAATGTTATTTTTTGTGCGATATAGGAAAGTTCCCCCCACATATATATTGTATCCATCCCATGTGCCATTTCTTAAAACCCCCTCCCCGTCCCCCCCCCCCCCCCCGTGCCATTTCTTAAACCCCTCACCCCTCATCCCTCATCCCCTGTGCAATCGGGCCCCCTCCCCTTTTGTAGCTCCACCCCCACACAGCCACACCCATGACCAGTATTTTTCTGAGGGAAAGGTGGCAACCCTAGTAGGGACATGTCTTTTGTTTACAGTCCCTGGTATCATTAGGTTAGTACGTATGAAACCTATGGGGGAGATTTATAATATCCTGTCCAGAGGAGAAGTTGTCCAGTTGCCCATGGCAACCAATCAGATCTCTTCTTTCACTTTTGAAAAGTCCTGTGAAAACTGAAAGAAGCGATCTGATTGGTTGCTATGGGCAACTGGACAACTTCTCCTCTGGACAGGATATTATAAATCTCCCCCCTACTGTGTTTAAATCTCAACTAAGGCTGGGTTCACACTACGTTTTTGCCATACTGTTTTCAATCTGTTTTTCTAAAGAAAACCGTATGGCAAAAAAAACGGATGGAACAGTATGGGAAAAAGTAAACCATATGCGTTTTTAAACAGTATACTGTTTTTAAAAGTGCATACAGTTCCGTCAGTTTTTATAGAAAAAAAAAACATACGTTTTAGAAAATTTTGTCCATTTTTAATGGGAGGGGTCTTGGGTGGGGACTTTAGGATTCAAATGCGCATGTGCAAAGTAAAAACGTATACGTTTTTCCCGTATGGAACCGTATACATGTGCGTTTCCCATTGATGTCCATGTTAAAAAAAAACGTGTGCGATTGCAGTACGGTTTTTAAACATGAGTCAAAACCATGGTTGACCACAATTTTGTCTCCGGTTTAAAAACCGTACTGCAACCGCACACGTTTTTTTTTAACATGGACGTCAATGGGGAACGCACATGTATACGGTTCCATACGGGAAAAACGTATACGTTTTTACTTTGCACATGCGCATTTGAATCCTAAAGTCCCCACTCAAGACCCCTCCCATTAAAAATGGACAAAATTTTCTAAAACGTATGGGTTTTTTTTCTATAAAAACTGATGGAACTGTATGCACTTTTAAAAACAGTATACTGTTTAAAAACGCATACGGTTTACTTTTTTCCATACTGTTCCATCCGTTTTTTTTTGCCATACGGTTTTCTTTAGAAAAACAGATTGAAAACAGTATGGCAAAAACGTAGTGTGAACCCAGCCTAAGGCTGGGTCCACACTACGTTTTGTCCCATACGGGAGCGCATACGGCAGGGGGAGCTAAAAGCTCGCGCTCCCGTATGTCACCGTATGCGCTCCCGTATGCCATTCATTTCAATGAGCCGACCGGAGTGAAACGTTCGGTCCGGTCGGCTCATTTTTGTGCCGTATGCGCTTTTACAACCGGACCTAAAACCGTGGTCAACCACGGTTTTAGGTCCGGTTGTAAAAGCGCATACGGCGCAAAAATGAGCCGACCGGACCGAACGTTTCACTCCGGTCGGCTCATTGAAGTGAATGACATACGGGAGCGCATACGGTCACATACGGGAGCGCGAGCTTTTAGCTCCCCCCTGCCGTATGCGCTCCCGTATGGGACAAAACGTAGTGTGGACCCAGCCTAACACGGTTAAGATAGAAAAAGATCTAGTATTTGCTTCTCTCCAGACTCTGTCATTGGTAAATTCACTGTAGACACCATTGTCTCAAATTTTGGTTTTGGTCATCTGGGCTTAATGGGGGAAATTTATCAAAACCTGTGCAGAGGAAGAGTGGTGCAGTTGCCCATAGCAACCAATCAGATTGCTTCTTTCATTTTCCACAGGCCTCTTTAGAGGCCTGTGGAAAAGGAAAGAAGCAATCTGATTGGTTGCTATGGGCAACTGAGGCCTGTGGAAAATGAAAGAAGCGATGTGATTGGTTGCTATGGGCAACTGCACCACTCTTCCTCTGCACAGGTTTTGATAAATCTCCCCCAATATACTTCTATTGTATTTTACTTTCCTGTAAAGACATTTTAGTATCTGTCTACCTGAGGTCAGCATTATAACACAAACTAAAATCTTCTGAAATGAAATAATATTCTAATATACGTTTTATACTCCTATGATTAAGCCTGACCGGCAGGAGAATGATGGGAGGAGCCAAGGAGCAGCGAGTGGACCCAGAGAATGGGACATGTTTTTAGAAGAAACAGGAGAAGACGGTTAGTTTTGGTTTTACGTACACGTTATCATTTTTGTGCGTCTATGTATGTGTTCTCTTTTACCCAGTTATATTAGGTGAAATACGCATCCATATTCCACCTCCAACCAGGCACAGTTCATACACACCCAACCTTAAAGGGTTACTCCGGTGTAAAACAACATTTTATTTAAATCAATTGGTGCCAGAAAGTTATATAGATCTGTAACTTACTTCTATTTAAAAATCTCAATCCTTGCAGTACTTATCAGCTGCTGTATGCTCCACAGGAAGTTGTATTTAATTCTGGAGTTCTTTTCAGTCTGACCACAGTGCTCTCTGCTGACACCTCTGTCCATGTCAGGAACGGTCCAGAGCAGGAGAGGTTTGGTATGGGGATTTGGACTGTTCCTGACACGGACAGAGGTGTCAGCAGAGAGCACTGTGGTCAGACTGAAAAGAACTCCAGAATGAAATACAACTTCCTGTGGAGCATACAGCAGCTGATAAGTACTGCAAGGATTAAGATTTTTAAATAGAAGTAATTTACAAATTAAAGTAAAATATAAGCAAAAAAAAGTTAAATAAGTAAAATATAAGCAAAAACTACAGATCATGGCACAAAAAATGAGCCCTCATACTAGGGATGTCCCGATACCGATACTAGTATTGGTATCTGGGCCGATACCAGGTATCTGCATGGTATCGGGGACTCGTCTAATGTCCCCGATACCAAATCCAATACCTGGCGGAGTGCTCCGCTTCGCTGCCCCGTCATTACCACTGCCCCTGTTCTGCCGTCCGCATTATGGCATCTTATGGAGGAGCATGTGACACACATGTCACTCCCCTGCGCCCAGCGTAATGGTATGGAGGAAGCAGAGTGACGTGTATGTCACATGCTCCTCCACAAGACGCCATTATGCAAACGGCAGAACGGGGCAGCAGCAGTGATGAGAACGGGGCTGCGGAGACCGGACAGTGAGCAGCTACAAAGGGGGGAACTGCTGGCTACAGGGGGGGGGGGGGCTGCTGGCTACAGGGGGGGGGGGGGGGCTGCTGGCTACAGGGCTGGGCCCTGCTGTCTACAGGGGGGGGGGTGGGCCCTGCTTTCTACAGGGGGGAGGGCATGCTGTCTACAAGGGGGTCCTGCTGGCTACAAAGGGGGGCTGCTGTCTACAGGTGGGGGGTCTTGTTGGCTACAAGGGGAGTCCTGTTGTCTGTCTGAAACTATTTATACTACCTACAAGGGGATACTACCTACTATTAAAGACAATTTTACAGCAGAGTCACCTGCACTAACTTGAATCTATAGGTAGATCGTGCAGGTGACCCGGTTTCTACCGCTGCTCATGTGATCATCGGTCTCGCCCATAATACAAATTCCCTGTTCTGTCCAATGGAGAAGAGAGAAATCTTGGCTCATACTACAGCAGCCGCCTCCATTGTACACAATAAGGACCCCACATATCATACGGTAAACAGCGCCAGAAACCGCGTCACCCTGGGGTCAGATTCCCTTTAAAATATAAGTACTCGTACTTGGTATCGGCGAGTACTAGAATTAAAGTATCGGTACTCGTACTTGGTCTTAAAAAAATGGTATTGGGACATCCCTACCTCATATAAAGTATCGGTACTCGTACTTTGTCTTAAAAAAATGGTATCGGGACATCCCTACCTCATACATTCCCGTATACGGAAAAATTAGAAAGTTGTAGGTGGTCAAAATACGGCAATTTCATACATACTAATTTTGTTAAAATAGTTTGAGATATATATTTTTTTTTCATGGGGATCATTTTAATCATATTGACCCACGGAATAAATAAAACATGTCATTTTTATGGTAAAGTGTACAGCGTGAAAACAAAACCTTCCAAAATTAGCAAAATTGCGTTTTCCTTTTCAATTTCCCCACATAAAAATATTTTTTTTTTGCTGCGCCACACATTTTATGGAAAATGATTGATGTCATTACAAAGTAAAATTGGTTGCGCAAAAATCAAACTCTGATATGGGTCTGTGGATGAAACTATAAAAGAGTTATGTTGTAACCACAAAAATCCGGCACTGTCACTTGAAATAAAAGCGTGGTGATCTCTTCAGGTTGTAACTAATGTTCATTCATATGTGCATTGATGGGTGGTGCTCAGGGGTCAAGTCCTGGGGGAAAAAATGTGGGAACTCACCCAAGATTTATACTTAAAGGGGTACTAGACATCTTATACCCTATCCAAAGGATAGGGGATAAGATGTGTGATCCCAGGGGTCCCGCCGCTTGGGACCCCCATGTTCTCCCTGCGGCACCCAGCATTCGTATAGAGCATTGGGTGCAGGCCAGAGTCACGACTCCTTAATGCAAGTCTGTGGGAGGGGGCATTACTGTGATGTCACGGGCCTCTGCCCCGCATCACCAGTCATCCAGGAGGGAGCGAAGCTCACTCCGTGCACCGGATGTCTGGGGTGCCGCAGCCGAGATCACGGGGGTCCTGCTGCTGGGGATCAGACATCTTATCCCCTATACTTTGGATAGGGGATAAGATGTCTAGGGACAGAGTACCCCTTTAATGGCTGGTCCTGCAGGACTCCTGCTAATGGGAACTGCGTTCCTGCTGTGGAAAATGTGCAGGAACTCCGTTCCCATGAGTTCCTACAGGACTTGAGCGCTGGTAGTGCTACACGTTAAGAAGTGCAGAGATACAATGTAACCACAAGAAGTGCAGGACTAAAGCGGGGAGGCAGATGATGGTACGGGGGGAATCAGGCGTTGGGCCACAGCCGTATCGCACCAGATCGCAGGGGCCTGACGAAGCACCAAACGGTGCGATACGGCTGTGGTCCGACTCCTGATTCCCCCCGTACCATCTTCCGCCTCCGCGCTTTGGTCCTGCACCGGTCTCCGCATGCCAGCGATGTGACTTAGCTTCACCTGCAGCTTCTACACATGGGTGAGTTGCTCCGTTTATCTTCTTGTGGTTATATAAAAGAGTTATGATTTTTAGAAGGCGATGAGGAAAAAACGAAAATATAAAATTGGCCTGGTCCTTAAGGGGTTAATAAAGGTTTAAAAAACAGGAAGCTATGGCATGCTGGAGCAATGGAGCGCTGATAACACTCATTAATGCTGTGCTATAGAAAGCACCTATGGCATAGCCTTAAAGGGGTACTTTGGTGCTTAGACATCTTATCCCCTATCCAAAGGATAGGGGATAAGATGCCTGATCGCGGGAGTCCCGCCGCTGGGGACCCCCCGTGATCTTGCACGCAGCACCCCATTTGTAATCAGTCCTCGGAGCACATTAGGTGCAGTACAGTTCCCCCCACATTAGGTGCAGTACAGTTCCCCCCACATTAGGTGCAGTACAGTTCCCCCCACATTAGGTGCAGTGCAGTTCCCCCCACATTAGGTGCAGTGCAGTTCCCCCCACATTAGGTGCAGTGCAGTTCCCCCACATTAGGTGCAGTACAGTTCCTCCCACATTAGGTGCAGTACATTTCCCCCCACATTAGGTTGGCAGTATAGTTCCCCACACATTAGGTGCGGTACAGTTCCCCCCACATTAGGTGCAGTACAGTTCCCCCCACATTAGGTGCAGTGCAGTTCCCCCCACATTAGGTGCAGTGCAGTTGCCCCCACATTAGGTGCAGTACAGTTGCCCCCACATGAGGTGCAGTATAGTTCCCCCACATGAGGTGCAGTATAGTTCCCCCACATTAGGTGTAGTATAGTTCCCCCACATTAGGTGCAGTCACTGAGGACAAGCGGGGCTCTGTACACTGAGGACAAGCAGGGCTCTGTACACTGAGGACAAGCAGGGCTCTGTACACTGAGGACAAGCGGGGCTCTGTACACTGAGGACAAGCGGGGCTCTGTACACTGAGGACAAGCGGGGCTCTGTACACTGAGGACAAGCAGGGCTCTGTACACTGAGGACAAGCAGGTATCTGTACACTGAGGACAAGCAGGGCTCTGTACACTGAGGACAAGCGGGGCTCTGTACACTGAGGACAAGTGGGGCTCTGTACACTGAGGACAAGCGGGGCACTGTACCTGAGGACAAGCCTGAGGACAACATATAGTAGACATATTGTATATGTGAATCAATATATCATTTATTTGACATGTCCCTTATCCTTACAAGCAGAGAGCTTTAAAGTTAGACAAAGTTTTTCTAAAATGTTGAAATTTTTCACCAAGAAATGATCCAAGTATCTACGGAAATTTACCACTAACATAAAGTGGCATATGTCATGAAAAAACTATCTCGGAATTACATTTATAAGTAAAAGCATCCCAGAGTTATTAATGCTTAAAGTGATAGCTCAGATTTGAAAAAAGTGCTCCCGTCCTTAGGGTCATAATGGGCTCTGTCCCCAAGGGGTTAAAAGGGGTCTGGATGCATTTTTGGGGAATAATAACATCGCTAGTTATGCATATTAGATTTATAGGGACATTTATTCTGATGCCATATTTGGAGTCGGGAAAGAATTTTTACCTCTAGTCTGAGGGTTTTTTGCCTCCTCTGGATCATCTCAGTAGGGACTCATTAGGGTTATAGGTTGAACTTGATGGACTCTGGTCTTATTTCAATCTTATGAACTATGTTACTTTGTTATCGGCGCTCTGCTGTTCCAGCCTGATGAGCAGGCTTGGAGCAGTAGATCGCTGATCGGATGAAGGAGAGGCAGGTTAGGACCCTCCCATCGTCCAGTAAGATGATTGGGACATTGCGATTGTGTCCGCTGAGCTGCTGGGATAGTTTAACTTTCACTTTAGACGCCGCAATCAACTTTGTGGCATCTAAAGGGTTAAAGGGTTACTCCGGTGGAAAACTTTTTTTTATTTAAATCAACTGGTGCCAGAAAGTTAAACAGATTTGTAAATTAGGAAAAGACTAATTGGAATTGTGCAGCTCACAAAAAATTAGTTGAGGCTTGAATGGAAAAGTACTTACACCTCAAAGTACAAATTTTAAAGAAGAAAGGAAAAAAGAGGGTACCATAAGCCTCAAGACTAATACCATATATAATGGTACATGATGAATGTATAGGACAGAACTGTGCTTCACTTTGATGATAAAAAAATATTTTTTTATTTTTAAAATGCAATAAGAGCAAAATTCTAAAATGAATATAATATCAAAATTAATATAACAACAACCTCCTTACACAGGGCCCTTGTGGGGAGCTGCAAATAGACCATACAAAATAGTTTGCATAAGAAAAACAATAAAAACCGCTAAATGTGCATTGGATTCCACTAATTCGACATCTGAAGGATCGGCAATGTTCACAATCCGTGATAATAGATTACAGTTCGCATAAATGTAAGATACCGTATTTATCGGGGTATACCACGCACCGGCCTATAACACGCACCCTCATTTTACCAAGGATATTTGAGTAAAAAAAGTTTTTTACCCAAATATCCATGGTAAAATGAGGGTGCGTGCGCGCTTGTATACCCCGATACACCACCAGGAAAGGCAGGGGGAGAGAGGCCGTCGCTGCCTGCTTCTCTCCCCCTGCCTTTCCTGGGGTCTAGAGCGCTGCTGCCGGCCCTTCTCTCCCCCTGGCTATCGGCACCGCTGCTCGTTCTGTCCCCCTGACTATCGGTACCAGCGCCGATAGCCAGGGGGAGAGAAGCGGCGCCGACAGCCAGGGGGAGAGAAGGGGCAGCGGCACCCATTGCCGGCGCCGCTGCCCCGTTGCTTCCCCCCATCCCCGGTGGCATAATTACCTGAGTCGGGTCCGCGCTGCTGCAGGCCTCCGGCGTGCGTCCCCTGCGTTGTTGCTATGCACGGCGCGGCGCACTGACGTCATGCGCCGCGCCGTGCAGCGCATAGCAACGACGCTGGGGACGCACGCCGGAGGCCTGCAGCAGCGCGGACCCGACCCAGGTAATTATGCCACCGGGGATGGGGGGAGGCAATGGGGCAGCGGCGCAATGGGGTGCCGGTACCGATAGTCAGGGGGATAGAAACAGAAACAGGGGGATAGAGATAGAAACAGCCTCGTGGAGGACAACTCAGCGTCTGACGTAAGCCAGGTAAGGATGAAGAGAGCCGGCAAGGTGGATTTGCTGGATTAGGTGATTAGAGCAGAAACAGGCAGCTGTGATTGAAGGATAGCGGTCCTTAAGGATTGTGGAAAAAAATTCTGTTTTTCGGTTGCAATAGATTGCGGTATTAATGCAGTAATTCCTTAGACGCGTTTCAGGGTACTTAGTATAATGACCCTTTCCTCAGTAGAGATATTAATATTAATATGTCAGCAGAGAGCACTGTGGTCGTGATGTCAGCAGAGAGCTCTGTGTTCCAAACAGAAGAGAATTTCCACTGTAGTATTCAGCAGCTAATAAGTACTGGAAGGAGTAAGATTTTTTTAATAGAAGTAATTTACAAATCTGTTTTATTTGTCTTCAATACCGGCGCTTATGGATTTTTTTTATTGTAGCTGCTAAGGTTCAACCCTAGATGGCTCTCTGAAATGCCATCAATTTATTTGGAAACTGAATATAGACTAAGGGATTGTGAGCGCTTCTAGGTGAGTATGAATGAATGAATGTATATTACCATTCGTATCTATATTGATATGGAGACAATACAGCTGTTTTTACCTTGTAGTTGTATATTCTGGTGAGGATGTAAAAGCCTGTATTAGACGGCTGATTGAGTCCTGATTGTTCTGTATAGTTGTATCCTCTCATGTAGGTAATGGCTGAATGTGGATATTGGGTGATATTTTATACCTTGTATCCTCCGTATGTGTTCGGGCTTTGTTGCAATGTTCCAGACCTGCTTCTAAAGATGGACGCCCGGCCGGCGGCGTCTACTACCAGCGTGCGCGGGTGTGGGATAGGGAAAAAAACGGGATGAGGCCTTTCGGCAATGTAGGTGACGTCTCTCCAGGTACCTGCGAGTGTCAGAGGGTCTGACGCGTTTCGGAAGTGATGACTTCCTATCTCAAAGACCTTTGAACCACAGTGCTCTATGCTGACACCTCTGTCCATGTCAGGAACTGTCCAGAGCAGGAGCAAATCACCATAGCAAACCTATCATATCCTGGACAGTTCCTGACATGGACAGAGGTGTCAGCAGAGAGCACTGTGGTCAGACTGGAAAGAACCACACAACTTCCTCTGTAGTATACAGCAGCTGATAAGTACTTGAAGGACTGAGATTTTTATGTAGAAATAATTTACAAATCTGTTGAACTTTCTGGAGCCAGTTGATTTACAAAAAAACTTAAAGGAGTACTCCGGTGCACACTTTTTTCATGTTATCCCGTCCGGGCTGCAGAATAAGAAAACGCACTTTATCTTACCTGCCAACGAGCCCCCGGAGCTCCGGTACAGGTGTTCGGTCCCCGGGCTGTATTCTTCTTACTTCCTGTTAGCCCGGAACGTCACACGGAGCTTCAGCCTATCACCGGCCTAGGCGGGACATCGCTGCGGCCGGTGATAGGCTGAAGCTCCGTGTGACGTGCCGGGCTAACAGGAAGTAAGAAGAATACAGCCCGGGGACCGAACACCTGTACCGGAGCTCCAGGGGCTCGTTGGCAGGTAAGATAAAGTGCGTTTTCTTTTATTCTGCAGCCCGGACGGGATAACATGAAAAAAGTGTGCACCGGAGTACTCCTTTAAAATGTTTTCCACCGGAGAACCCTTTTAAATCCAGAATGTTTACCAGTTTCCAAAGCAGTACCAGTTGCCATCTTTGGTAAACAGATGTCCTCTATACAAATGAACTCAAACACTGTTCCAACAACACCGTCTATTACCACAACATCTACCAGCCCAAGAATATTGATCCATGCCCCTACTCCAGTCACATCGAGAGATGTATTTATAATTCTGCTGGATTCCTGATAACTCTCCGGCTCCGGTCCCTGCTGGTTCACCCTCTGTAGATAACATGGTCTACCCGGTGTCTATCACCATGTGTCAGCAGATATTCTACTCGTATGACATGTGCTTGACCAGCTATCTGCAGCCAGTGTTGACCGATATTAGAGATCACTCCAATCACTGTCAATAACTATTTAACCCCTTAACGACCACGGACGTAAATGTACATCCTGGTGTGGCGGTACTTAGCGCACCAGGACGTACATTTATGTTCTGTGTATGTCCGCGAGCCTCAGAGCGGTGCTCCCATCATACACAGCAGGTTCGCGATCGCGCGGATGTCCTCCATTAACCCCTCAGATGCCGTGATCAGTACAGATCACGGCATCTGCGGCAATGCGCATGTTAAAATAGATGACCGGATTGCCCGCAGCGCTGCCGCGGGGATCCAATCATCTGTAATGGCGGAATGAGGTCCCCTCACCTGCCTCTGTACATCATTTAAATTTCCTTCACCGTAAATTTTTTGATAAAATGAGAGGTTTCATAACAGAGTACAATTGGTCATGCAAAAAACAAGCCTTTATATGGGTTTGTAGATGGAAATATAAAAGTTATGGATTTAAGGCGAGGAGAAAAAAACGAAAACGCAAAAATAAAATTGGCCTGGTCCTTAAGGTTAAAATGGGCTTGGTCCTTAAGGGGTTAAATGGAGCGATCAATAGCGATATCAGCATTTTAACAGTTTTAGTGCGCATCCCTGGTGGTCCAATCTGCAATCCTTTCCCCATGTGATCACAGGGTGCTAATCTGTTGTCAAGGCAGCCCAAGGTCTTTACTTGGTCTAGGTGGTGTGGAGACAGGGTTTTTGATGGTAGGCTGTACCAACAGAGTGTCTATCTAATAGATCAATGTAATGCTCATGTATTAAATTAATTTATATAAGCAACCATATGTATGCTTATAAAGGCCTTGATTGAAGCTAAAATGTTGTTAGTAAAATGTTTTTAACAATAATTAAAAATAAATCAGTGTGGCCTGCTTGTAGGAGGTATGTCAGACATTACCTATACCTGGGCTCACAGCCCTTCAGTCCCCTCAGTATAGCAGAGATGAGGAGGTTTTCTCAAGACTATATCAGGGATAAACTCAGACTGACCTGTGCTCCAGAGCAAAGACAGGAATGAACTAAAAGAACTGACTAGAAATATTCCCAAGCTATGGGGTGACATCGAAGAAAGTGATAGTCTTCTCACCCAGGACGACCAACCGCGACTCGGACATGTGCAGACCTCACCAAGGTAAGATAGAAGAAAGAAATGGAAGCCCAGCGCGGTATAATCAAAGCAGATTGTGCGATTTATTATAAGATGCAAGCAGTACAGGGTAGATGCATGATGGTGACGCATTTCGGCCAGTGGCACCCGCCCTTACTCATACCATGGAGTAACGCATACCGCTGGACTTCCATTTCTTTCTTTGACATTGAAACATGCTCCTTGAGTCTGACTGTAGATGAATGATGCAATGGAATATGCAATTGTTAACCCTGTGTACACTGTAAAACTGTAGTGTATTCATGTAATGACAGAATAATCTAGAAACACACATATGCAATGTAGAAAACACAGTTACCTAAACCTTCCACATCAAAAATACACACTTTACTGTCAAGCAAACTGAGATGTCCCAGTATGGGGTATAGTCCCGTACTGTACTTAGGCTCTGTCAGGTTGAGTCCCTCTGTGTCCTAGGGGCTCTCCTGCAGTGTCTCCCCCATAGTATTATATGTAATAAGGCTACAGGACCTGTGAGGACCTTTATGTTAATCACATGCTATTGTTAAACACATGATAATGTTGTCACATGTTGTGTTCACATGGTTGTTACCCAGAGAGCACCAGCTAACCAGGTGAACTGCAGCTTGACCTATGGGCTCCTTGTTCAGCCCCCCCTTTATAAGATGGGCAGACATTACAATCTTTCTCTTATGATTCCTGCTGAGGCACAGAACAGTCCAGACGTCTCAGAGGCACACCTGGAGGCATCAAGCCTAACCTCCAGCCACATGTCAGTGAGTCAAGTCATCTATGTCTGCTGTCACTACCTACAACCAAGTCAAGTCTATAGTCAAGTCAATTATAGTCAGCATGACGGAGTTAAAGTCTGTCAAGTCCCAGCAAGCTGCAAGGTCCCCTCCGTGTTATTGGCCACCTCTCTGGGATCCTGGCCTAGCAGTAAAGACTGTTACCAACTGTCTACCTCAGTAAAGCTACCGTTAACCCTAACCTGGCCTTCGACTTTTATTTGCCCTGCCTGCCTTAGGAATAACGGTGCTACCGTTCGGGTGGTCATCGGTATAACCACGTCTTGGCATCACAAACAAGAAGATGTTAAATCCAATGTGCCCCTGAGCGACACCATCTGCCCCTACACTGCACCTCACACCCCATGGCTCACCACAAAATGATTTAAATCCATATTTTTTACCACAGGTTTCTCTCCTGGTTTTTCATTTTCTATCCCCGGTCCATCTACTCAGCTAAATCCAACCACTACATCACTTACCACTGCAAGACCAGGTAATGTTACTCCAGCTAATGCTACTCCAGGTAATGTTACTCCAGGTAATGGTGCTCCAGGTAATGGTGCTCCAGGTAATATTACTCCAGATAATGTCACTCCAGGTAATGGTACTCCAGGTAATGGTACTCCAGGTAATGGTACTCCAGGTAATGGTGCTCCAGGTAATGGTGCTCCAGGTAATATCACTCCAGATAATGTCACTCCAGGTAATGGTACTCCAGGTAATGGTACTCCAGATAATGTTACTCCAGGTAATGTTACTCCAGATAATGTTACTCCAGGTAATGGTACTACAGGTAATGCTACTCCAGGTAATGCTACTCCAGGTAATGCTACTCCAGGTAATGCTACTCCAGGTAATGTTGCTCCAGGTAATGGTGCTCCAGGTAATGGTACTCCAGGTAATGCTACTCCAGGTAATGCTACTCCAGGTAATGCTACTCCAGGTAATGTTGCTCCAGGTAATGGTGCTCCAGGTAATGGTACTCCAGGTAATGGTACTCCAGATAATGCTACTCCAGGTAATGTTGCTCCAGCTAATGCTACTCCAGATAATGCTACTCCAGGTAATGTTACTCCAGGTAATGTTCTTATGTAAGGTTGACCAGTCTCCATCTTTGATAAGCCGATGTTCTCCATAGAAATGACCTCATCCACTGTTCCCCCAACACCGTCCATTACCACAACATCTACCAGCCCAAGAGGATTAAAGGGGTACTCCATTGGAAAACATTTATATTAAATCAACTGGTGCCAGAAAGTTAAACAGATTTATAAACTAAAACAAAGATTAACCACACCTCAAGAATACTACCCTAGGGTACACAGTGAATAATTGTTTGAGACATAAAGTTTTGAAAAACTTTATTCATCATAGGTGCCGGACTAATAGTCGACTCCGGATCATTATATATCGTTGAAAAATTGCATTTGTTTTTTACATCTATAGATTATTCTATATTAGGTGGTTGCTATACATATATTCATACTTTCTAAATCTGTCATTAGGGCCCATTGACAGTTTAAGATAACATTGACATTGCTCTGATATTTTTAACCATTTAGGTTTTTATTGTTTTAATAAAATCTGCACTTTTTTTCAAAACTTTATGTCTCAAACAATTATTCACTGTGTACCTTAGGGTAGTATTCTTGAGGTGTGGTTAATCTTTGTTTTAGTTTTTACCCATTTGGATTGGTGGGGATCAATCCTTTAACCACAATAACCTTGAATACCTGGTTGTGAGCTGCACACATTTTTCAGATTTATAAACTACTTTTATTAAAAAATCTTAATCCTTTCAGTACTTATTAGCTGTTGTATGCTCCACAGGAAGTTGTGTCTGACCACAGTGCTCTCTGCTGACATGTCTGTCCATGCCAGGAACTATCCAGAGCAGGAGAGGCTTTCTATGGGGATTTTCTCCTGCTCTGCATAGTTCCTGACATGGACAGAGGTGTCAGCAGAGAGCACTGTGGTCAGGCAGAAAGGAAATTCAAAAAGAAAATAACTTTCTGTGGATCATACAGCAGCTGATAAGTACTGGAAGGATTAAGATTTTTTAATAAAAGTTATTTCAAATCTGTTTAACTTTCTGGCACCAGTTGATTTAAAAGAAAATATTTTCCAGTGGAGTACCCCTTTAACAAACGCGTCACTACTCCAGTCAAATCCAAAGATTTATTTCTGTGACTGGAGTAGGAGATTTATTTATAACTCTCCTTTATCAGAATGTAGATTCTGGTTCAGGATGATGGGAGATTCTGCTATATATGGAGCTCAGGACAGTCTTATGCACCAGGAGCCTCCACAACCCCCTTGAAGTGTTATTGGTTGTATGTTCGCATGTAGGATGTAATGTTTGGTGGTGTGGATCCGCTATACCTGTTGTGGACGATGGAGTGAGCCGTACCAGGGAGCGGAGTCTAAGGAGCCACTGGTTTTCACCAGACCCCGCCACAAAGAGGGATGGACTTGCTGCAGCAGGCGGCTCCAAGTTCGCTACCCCTAGCACCGCTTGACCACACAGGCTGCTGTGGAGATGCGTGGCACAGAAGGGATGAGACGGAGTCGTAGTGAGGAACTGGCAGGAGGTCAGGACTGGTGGCACTGTAGCAAAGTCAGGTCACATAACAAGAGGTCAGAAGGCAGGCGGCACAGGAGCAAGGTCAGGATTCGTAGCAAGGGTCCGATACACGGCAAATCAAGACACAAACAGAACGCATTCTCTAAGGCAGACAAGGCACAAAGATTCGGCAGGGGTATGGAGGAAGTGAGGGATATATATAGGGTCAGGGCCGAATTATTAACTTTCTTATTAACTGTGCGCTGGCCCTTTAAATTTACCAGAATCGGCACGCACCCTAGGAGATGAGTGCGTGCACTAAGAGCCAGGGAGAGAGGAGGAGCGGCTTGCAAACGCATCCTGCAATGCGCACCGCGGCACTGCCAGTATGTCTGGCCGCAGTGCACTCCATAACAGTACCCCCCCTTAGGTCTCCCCCTCTTTTTAGGCTGCAGGAACCTGAGTATCAGATCCCAGTCCAAGATGTTCTCCTCAGGCTCCCAGGACCCTTCCTCAGGACCAAAACCCTTCCAAACCACCAAGAAGTACCGTTTCCCCCTGATTGTTTTGGTGGCAAGAATCTCCTTAACCTCAAAAATATTGGCTGCACCAGACACGGGAGTAGAAGAGTCTTTGCCCTGGGAGAAATGGTTGAGTAGAAGTGGCTTGAGGAGAGAAACATGGAAGGAGGTAGCTTATAGGAGACCGGGTTAATTTGAAGTAAGATCCTAAAAGGACCGAGGAAATGAGGACCAAGTTTGTAGCTGGGGATCTCCAGTTGAACATATTTTGCAGACAGACAAATATCCATGAAATCCTGGACCTGGTCATCCACAGCAGGTACACCAGAAGAAGCGGGAAGAGGAAGAGAAGGGCGAGGATGGTGACCATAGACAACGAAGAATGGAGATTTTTTAGTAGCCTCAGAGTCCCAGTGGTTATATGAAAACTCAGCCCAGGGTAACAAATTGGTCCAGTTGTCCTGTCGTGAGGAGATAAAGTGACGGAGGTAGTCTCCCAGAATCTGGTTCCCTCTCTCAACCTGGCCATTGGTCTGCGGGTGATACGCAGAAGAAAAGTCTAACTTGACTTTGAGGCGAGAACAGAGTGCCTGCCAGAACTTGGAAAGAAATTGGACTCCATGGTCAGAAACAATGTGTGACGGCAAACCATGGAAACGAAAAATATGCCGGAAGAAATGGCAAAGTCCAGGCAAAGGAACAAAATGGGACATTTTGGAGAATCTATCAGTGACAACCCAGATGATTTTATTGTTTGAGGAGGATGGCAGGTCAGTAATGAAGTCCATGGCAATGTGTGTCCAAGGACATTCCGGAACGGGCAAAGGTTGCAGTAGACCCGCAGGCTTAAGTCGAGGTGTCTTGTCACGGGCAAAAGTAACGCAGGAACGAACAAAATCTGAAACATCCCACTGCAAATTCCGCCACCAGTAATGGGGAGATGAGCTGAGTGTCCGGCCAGTAAAGAAGAATGTCCCCAATTCAATACCTTAATTCTAAGGCGGGATGGTACAAAAGACTTCCCAGGTGGAACTTGTAAAAGGTCAGGATGTGCGACTGAGACCAAACGTTCAGGAGGCACAATGTGCCAAGGGGAGGAGTCCAGACCCACCACATCAGAAGCCCTGGAGAGAGCATCAGCCTTTATATTCTTATCCGCGGGCCGAAAATGAATTAAGAAATTGAATCTGGAAAAGAAAAGAGAGACCACCTGGCCTGCCGGGGATTCAGATGCTGAGCGGACTGAAGGTACAAAAGATTCTTATGGTCTGTGCAGATACTGAGTGGATGAGTAGATCCTCCGAGTAGGTGATGCCATTTTTCCAAGGTGATGGCCAACAGTTCGCGATCTCCAATGGACTAATTCTTCTCGTCAGGCAAAAAGGTCTTGGAGAAAAAAACTAAACTTATGGTCAGAATGGCTCCAGCTCCTACCGAAGAGGCATCTACTTAGGGGAAGAAGGGTTTTTCTGGATCGGGTCTCGATAAAACTGGAGCAGAGGCAAATGCCGTTTTCAAATGGCAGAAGGCTTCTTCGGCCTCAGGAGGCCAATATTTGGGGTTACTGTTCTTCTTAGTAAGAGCCACTATTGGAGCAACCAAGGAGGAGAAGTGTGGAATAAACTGTCAATAATACTTGGCAAACACCAGAAAGCATTGTATAGCCCGCAGGCACATAGGTTAAGAACCGAAGACAACTTATCAGGGTCCACCTGGAGGCTTTGATTGGAGACACTATATCCAAGAAACGGAAGACTTGTCTTCTCGAAGAGGCATTTCTCGAGTTTAGCGTAGAGATGATTGTCCCGTAGGCGTCGTAGGACCTGTAGCACATGTGTGCGATGAAGCTCAGGATATCATCAAGATACACCACAACACGCGTAGAGAAGATCACGGAAGATGCCATTGACGAATTCTTGAAAAAACGTCCGGGGCGTTACAGAGACCAAATGACATCACAAGGTACTCGAAGTGCCCATCACGGGTATTGACCCCTTAAGGACCATTCCAATTTTCACTGTAGGACCAGAGCGTTTTTTGCACATCTGACCACTTTCACTTTAAGCATTAATAACTCTGGGATGCTTTTACCTATCATTCTGATTCCGAGATTGTTTTTTCGTGACATATTCTACTTTATGTTGTTGGTAAAATTTTGTCGGTACTTGCATCGTTTCTTAGAGAAAAATTCAAAAATTTTATGAAAAAATTGAAAATTTAGCATTTTTCTATCTTTGAAGCTCTCTGCTTGTAAGGAAAATAGACATTCTAAATAAATTATATTTTGATTCACAAATACAATATGTATACTTTATGTTTGCATCCTAAAGTTGACATGTTTTTACTTTTGGATGACATCAGAGGGCTTCAAAGTTCAGCAGCAATTTTCCAATTTTACTCTTAATTTACTCTTCTGAGTATGGAAATACCCATTGTTAGGACGTAAAATGCTCTGCGGGCGAACTACAGTGCTCAGAAGAGAAGGAGTCACATTTGGCTTTTGGAAAGCAAATTTTGCTGAAATTGTTTTGGGGGGGCATGTCGCATACTATTTTGGAAACTACACCCCTCAAGGAACGTAACAAGGGGTACAGTGAGCCTTAACACCTCACAGGTATTTCAAGACTTTTTGTTAAAGTTGGATGTGTAAATGAGGAAAAAAAAATGTCACTAAAATGCTGGTTTTTCCCCAAATTTTACATTTTTACAAGGGGTAATAGGAGAAAATTACCCCCAAAATTTGTAACCCCATTTCTTCTGAGTATGGACATACCCCATGTGTGGACGTCAAGTTCTCTGTGGTCGAACTACAATGCTCAGAAGAGGAGGAGCGCCATTGAGCTTTTGAAGAGTGAATTTGTTTGGAATGGAAGTCAGGGGCCATGTGCGTTTACAAAGCCCCCCGTGGTGCTAGAACAGTGGACCTCCCCACATGTGACCCCATTTTGGAAACACCCCTCACAGAATTTAATAAGGGGTGCAGTGAGCATTTACACCCTACTGGCATTTGACAGATCTTTGGAACAGTGGGCTGAGCAAATGAAAAATTAATTTTTTAATTTTCACCGACCACTGTTCCAAAAATCTGTCAGACCCCTGTGAGGCGTAAATGCTCACTGTACCCCTTATTACAGTACGTGAGGGGTGTAGTTTCCAAAATGGGGTCACATGTTGGGGGGGGTCCACTGTTCTGGTACCATGGGGGCTTTGTAAACACATGTGGCCTTCAATTCCGGACAAATTTTCTCTTCAAAATCCCAATGGCGCTCCTTCTCTTCTGAGCATTGTAGTTCGCCCGCAGAGGACTTTACATCCACATATGGGGTATGTTCTTACTCAGAAGAAATGGGGCTACAAATTTTGGGGGGCTTTTTTCCTATTTTCCCTTGTGAAAATGAAAAATTTAGGGTAACACCAGCATTTTAGTGAAATTTTTTTTTTTTCATTTTCTCATCCAACTTTAATGAAAATTCGTCAAACATCTGTGGGGTGTTAAGGCTCACTATACCCCTTGTTACGTTCCGTGAGGGGTGTAGTTTCCAAAATGAGGTCACATGTGGGTATTTATTTTTTTGCGTTTATGTCAGAACCGCTGTAAAATCAGCCACCCCTGTGCAAATCACCAATTTAGGCATCAAATGTACATGGTGCGCTCTCACTCCTGAGCCTTGTTGTGCGCCCGCAGAATATTTTAAGCCCACATATTAGGTATTTCCATATTCAGGAGAAATTGCGTTACAAATTTTGGGGGTCTTTTTTTCCTTTTGCCTTTTGTGAAAATAAAAAGTATGGGGCAACACCAGCATGTCAGTGTAAAACATTTTTTTTTTTACACTAACAGGCTGGTGTAGACCACAACTTTTCTTTTTCATAAGGGGTAAAAGGAGAAAAAGCCCCCAAAATTTGTAGTGCAATTTCTCCATAGTACGGGAATACCCCATATGTGGCCCTAAACTGTTTCCTTATAATAAAAAACGAGAAAAAACAACAAGAGGTGCGCCCCTAGTGAGGACCGTTTGATGGTAGTGAAAGTGTAACACAGAGATGGGTTCTTACCCCTAGGTGTTGCGCTTAGAGCACAACACCTGTAGTAGCGTAGAAATCACGGGACACCGCTGCCACGAGGAACCACCCGGTTTGACATCCGTCAGTCCGGTAGTAGGCAATGAAAGGAAATATGTAGATAGATTCCTCTTAGAAAGGCGCTGGTACCCAAGGATGGAGATAAACTTCTTTATTAGCAACGCGTTTCGATCCCGAACCGGGATCTTCGTCAGGCATACAGTACAATGAGATATGGTTACATTTATAGTGTAAGGGATTGGATGACCACTTCCGGGAAACCGGAAAACGACGTGTCATTGCTACGTGTCAAATGGGATAAACTTGACACTTCAATATAATATTTTTAAAATAAATGCAATAAAAAATTTTTGAACTAAAGAATATGATTAATATAGCAATGGGACATATGCAATAATTGTAAAAAATCTCATTAAAAAGACATTTAAACGAATGAATGAAAAACAGTACCTTAAAACAACCATTAGGTGGCAGTAGTATAGTAATACATAAATCTGGAATAAGATCAGTACTCACAAGTGCACAGTAGATGGCAGTGTTGTACAAGGGAAACATTAAGTGGTGTAGTTGCTCACAAACCACCACTAGATGGCAATGTGACTCTCGTTGTATGTGTCAATCTTGTTTCCACATAGGAATAGCGTTCGTGGAGGAAGGAGAGCTGTTGGGTAAGTGAATGCAAGAAGTACTTTTACTATTATTATTTGTGCTAATAACATTGAAATGGGTTTATTTTAATTAGAGAATAACTTCTGATAATTCATTAAGGCCATCGGGAACTAAAGTTCCCATCCTGTAAATCCAGTATATTTCTTTCCGTTTTAATTGTTCAAACCTATTAGAAGCGTTCTGTGGTATGGTTTCTAGAAACCATACCACAGAACGCTTCTAATAGGTTTGAACAATTAAAACGGAAAGAAATATACTGGATTTACAGGATGGGAACTTTAGTTCCCGATGGCCTTAATGAATTATCAGAAGTTATTCTCTAATTAAAATAAACCCATTTCAATGTTATTAGCACAAATAATAATAGTAAAAGTACTTCTTGCATTCACTTACCCAACAGCTCTCCTTCCTCCACGAACGCTATTCCTATGTGGAAACAAGATTGACACATACAACGAGAGTCACATTGCCATCTAGTGGTGGTTTGTGAGCAACTACACCACTTAATGTTTCCCTTGTACAACACTGCCATCTACTGTGCACTTGTGAGTACTGATCTTATTCCAGATTTATGTATTACTATACTACTGCCACCTAATGGTTGTTTTAAGGTACTGTTTTTCATTCATTCGTTTAAATGTCTTTTTAATGAGATTTTTTACAATTATTGCATATGTCCCATTGCTATATTAATCATATTCTTTAGTTCAAAAATTTTTTATTGCATTTATTTTAAAAATATTATATTGAAGTGTCAAGTTTATCCCATTTGACACGTAGCAATGACACGTCGTTTTCCGGTTTCCCGGAAGTGGTCATCCAATCCCTTACACTATAAATGTAACCATATCTCATTGTACTGTATGCCTGACGAAGATCCCGGTTCGGGATCGAAACGCGTTGCTAATAAAGAAGTTTATCTCCATCCTTGGGTACCAGCGCCTTTCTAAGAGGAATCTATCTACATATTTCCTTTCATAAACTGTTTCCTTGAAATACGACAGGGCTCCAAAGTGAGAGAGCACCTTGCGCATTTGAGGACTAAATTAGGGATTGCATAGGGGTGGACATAGCGATATTCTACTCCAGTGATTCCCAAACAGGGTGCCTCCAGCTCTTGCTAAACTCCCAGCATGCCTGGACAGTCAGTGGCTGTCTGGGAGTTGTTGTTTTGCAACAGCTGGAGGCTCCATTTTGGAAACACTGCCGTACAATACATTTTTCATTTTTATTGGGGGGGACAGTGTAAGGGGGTGTATATGTAGTGTTTTACCCTTTATTATATGTTAGTGTAGTGTTGTTAGGGTACATTCACACTGGCGGCGGTTTACAGTGAGCTTACCGCTAGGAGTATAGGAGTATGCGCTGCGGCGAAAAATTTGCTGCAGCTCATACTTGAAGCAGGAAACTTACTGTAAACCTGCCCGTGTGAATGTACCCTGTACGTTCACATGGGGTGGGGCAAACCTCCAGCTGTTTCAAAACTACAACTTCCAGCATGTACTGACAGACCAGAGGCACACTGGTTGCAACAGCTGGAGGCACACTGGTTGGAAAACCTTCAGTTAGGTTCTGTTACCTAACTCAGTATTTACCAGCCAGTGTGCCTCCAGCTGTTGCAAAACTACAACTCCCAGCATGTACTGATCGCCGAAGGGCATGCTGGGAGATGTAGTTATGCAACAGCTGGAGGTACGCAACTACAACTCCCAGCATGGCGAGACAGCTGTTTGCTGTTTGGGCATGCTGGGATTTGCAGTTTTGCAACATCTGTAGGGCTACAATTTAGAGATCTCCAAACTGTGGACCTCCAGCTGTTGCAAAACTACAGATCCCAGCATGCCCAGACAGCAAACTGCTGTTTTGGAATGCTAGGAGTTGCAGTTTTGCAACATCTGGAGGGCCACAGTTAGAGATCACTGCCAGTGATCTCCAAACTGGGGCCCTCCAGCTGTTGCAAAACTACAAATCCCTGCATGCCCAAACAGCTGTCTGGGCATGCTGGGAGTTGTAGTTTTGCAACATCTGAAGGGTTACAGTTTAGAGACCACCGTATAGTGGTCTCAAACTGTACCCTCCAGATGTTGCTAGGCAACTTACCGGCTTCCGTCGGATCCAGGGAGCCTGCCGCACGACATCGCCGGACTCCGATCTCCTCCACCGATGGTCGCCTGCAGCCTCACCCGCGGGGTAAGTGGACGTCGGCACCGGTCCTCTGTCGGTTCCACGTTCTGCCCCGCCTATTGTGGGTGGTCAGAACGGGGAAACAGAAAGTAAAGCCCCCCCGCCCCTGATCTGCTTTTGGTGGTCGTGTCTAGACCACCAATAGCAGGGATAGGAGGGGTGGCACCCCTGCCACCTCACTCCTATCAGTTCAGGGGGATCGTGGGTGTCTTGGACAACCGCGATCCCCGTTATATTCCGGGTCACCATAGACTCGTATGACCCGGAATAGACGCAAATCGCAAGTGTGAATTCACTTGCGATTTGCGGCGATCGTCAACATGCGGGGGGGGCAGATGACCCCCTGGGCTTTTGCGCGGGGTGACTGCTGATCGATATCAGCAGTCACCCCCGTTCGGTCCCCGCCCGGTGCGTATGAGTACGTGCCTGTACGTGCCCGCCCGGCGCATATGAGTACGTGCCCGTATGAGTACGTGCCTGGTCCTTAAGACCCAGGGCGCAGGGACGTACTCATACGCGCCTGGTCCTTAAGGGGTTAAAGGCCGTCCTCCATTTGTCTCCTGCCCGAATTCTGATGAGGTTGTATGCTCCTCGCAGATCCAGCTTGGAGAAGACCTTGGAGAAGGCTAGGGTCTAGAACTGAACCGCATAGTCACCAACAGTAGAGTCCCCTTGGCGGAGGTTAAGGAGTGCATTTTCGGCTGAGGAGGCTCATGCAGGTTGTATGCTCCTCGCAGATCCAGCTTGGAGAAGACCTTGACACCCTGCAGACAATGAAAGAGCTCAGAAATCAAAGGTAAGGGGTACAGTTTTTTTTATTGTGATCTTATTAAGTCCTCGGTAATCAGGGGATGAGGACTTTTGGATGAAGCCCTCCTTAATGTATTGTGCCATGCGTTTTGGGAACTGACAAGGGGTAGATACTTCCCCGAGGAGGCGTATTCCCTGGCAGAAGATCAATCGGGCAATCATAGGGCCGATGTGGAGGAAGACTCTCTCAGCCTGCTTTTCGCAGAAGATATCAGAATAGGAACGATAAGGCAGAGGCAGACCTGGCAGGGAAGGAGAAGGCAATACGCTCTTGGGTTGGGGAGTCGTCAGACAGTGGTTCTGGCAGTAGGATCCCCAGTGGGTGTTCTCACCAGTTTGCCAGTCTAAAGCCGGGGCTTGGCGTTGTAGCCAAGGGAGACTGAGAAGAAGCTCCAAGGTACATTGAGGAAGCACCTAGAACTCGATCTTCTCCTTGTGCAAAACTCCCACTTGCAACAAAAGTGGTACAATGTTTAGTTGCACCGCATAGTTTAGGCATTCTCCTTTTAATAGAAGAAATGTACAAAGGCTTAAGGAGCCGTGTCACCCGGAGACTGTATTTGTGGACCAGGGAGGCATTGATAAAGTTTCCAGCTGAACCTGAGTCCAGAAAGGCTGAGGCGAAGAACGATGAACTGATAGAGGTATAGACTTGAACTGGTGTGGTCAGTCGAGGAGAGCGTGCGTTCGTTTCCCGGATTTGGAGGTCACAAAGGACAATCTTTGAGAAAAAGCTTTGGGCTGGCACATTAGAGACACAAATTTTCATTGCATTGGCGGAATCTCTCCTGCTGGGTTAGATAGGAACAATCCACCTGCATAGCTTCTTTGGCTGAGGGCAAAGAGGGTGATTGAGGTGGCCACTGGAACACAGGTGCCAATCGGAGAAGACAAAGTGTCCGAAGTGGTTCACATTCTTGGCAAAGTTCTTCCTGCCTCTCGACAAAGCGCACATCTATTCGAGTGGACAACTGTATGAGGTCACTCAGGGAAGATGGAGGATCACGTGCAGTGAAAGCATCCTTGACTCTACTGGAAAGTTCTTTTTTAAAGGTATCACACAGGGCCTCATCATTCCAGGCCAATTTGGAGGCTAGGGTGTGGAACTGAACCGCATAGTCACCAACAGTAGAGTCCCCTTGGCGGAGGTTAAGGAGTGCGTTTTTGGCCGAGGAGGCTTGTGCAGGCTCTTTAAAGACACTTCTGAGGAAGGCTTGCAGATTGAAGGACACAGGATCATTCCTGTCCCAGAGAGGAGTGGCGCAGGCCAGGGCTTTCCCAGAAAGAAGACTGACCACGAATGCCACATGAGCAAGGTCAGGATACGCACCTGAGCAAGGTCAGGATACATAGCAAGGGTCAGATACATGGCAAGGCAAGACACAAACAGAACGCTTTCTCTAAAACAGACAAGGCACAAAGATCTGGCAGGAGTATGGAGGAATTGAGTGATATATATAGGGTCGGCAGCCGATGCACGCGCGCCCTAGGAGACTGGTGCGCGCATGCCGGGAGCCAGGGAGAGAGTTGGAGCAGTGAGGTGAGTAATGGACTGGCAGTTGCTTGCGAATGCATCCCTCAATGTGCACCGTGGCACCACCGGTACGGGAGGAGGGAGCAGGAGGGAGTATGTCTGGCCGCAGTGCACTCTGTAACATAGGATATAAAATATAGATCATTATATAATGGAAAGTTTTTCATTTACCAACTGTTTTATGTTTTTTTTCACAGATCCTTACAAAGTCCCGGAGATCTGTTTCTCTAATCTGTTGAAACAATGCAAGTTAGAAGGTAAGCGCCCCCTAAGGAAGAAGTATTAGTAGGAAGCACCTGGTTGAGTTTGCATAGCGATAGGTAACTTGAGGTTTCCCTTTATTTTAGGTCAATGCCCAGACATGCATTATCACCTGCCGCACCGCTGGCAGATTAACAAAGGAACCGACTGGGAAGATATCCCAAATATGGAGGAGATTGAGAAATGCTACTGCGACCCATCCACTGACAGGTACAGGTTGTCCAGAACTGTAGATCAGATTTTACCTACAAAAAAAGGATTGGTGGTATCATGTAATCGCCCCACAGCAAGCTAGATGTTTATACTTTTTTTTCCCAGCAAATAAACAAAAATTAGCAAATAATGTGAATCTTTGTTCCACAATGCACATCTGATTGTAGACCCAAAGTGTTTCTGCTGCATATAGCAAACTGCTGCAACGTAAAAGGGGTACTCCGGTGGAAAACGTTTTTTCTTTCAATCAATTACAGTATTCAGTGTCCACTCCAGTCCTGAAGGACTCATCTGATCTCTGCTGTAAGGACAGCACCCCAAAAAGCCCTTTTTAGGGCTAGAATATCAGTCCGCTTCTTTTTTTATTTTTTTCTCCTGTGTAATCTAATTGCAGTTGCCTGCCTGCCAGGTGTGTGTCAGGCTAACAGCGTATACTGTGCCAACTTGCCCAGTGCCACCACTCATATCTGGTGTCACAATAGCTTGCATTTAAAAAAAAAAAAAAAAATAATAATTTGACTGTAATAGATTGAATAGCAGTTAATTGTCTTCCATCGTTTGTGTCAGGCCTACAGCGTCTACTCTGCCAACTTCTGCCAGTGCACAGTGCCACTCATATCTGTTGTCACAGTAGCTTGCACGCATAGTACCACTAATTGAAAAATGCAGAGGCAGGCCACACCGCAGGGGCCATCCTGGTCGTGGTGCTGTGATTCCCTTTGGCCCTAGAATAATGGCCAGTGTTCAGAGGCCACGTACCCTGAACTCGAAAAATTCTGAGGACATAGTTGACTGACTAACACAGGACACCCAATCTTCTACAGCTTCTGCTCGGAACCTTGACGCACTATCCTTCTCCAGCTTAGCTTCGGGCACCTCTCAAGTTACCACTCGCCCGCCTGCCACCACCACCAACACTAGCACCACAGCCACTTTACTTGATCCGTTATTTACATATCAGTTTGAAGAAATGAGTAATGCGCAACCATTATTGCCAGAGGATGTAGATTACAGGGATATGTCTCAGTCAGGCAGCATTACACACATGGACGTACAGTGTGATGATGATGTTGTACCCACTGCTGCTTCCTTTGCTGAGTTGTCAGATACAAGTGAAGCGGTTGATGATGACGATGCGTCCATGGATGTCACGTGGGTGCCCGCTAGAAGAGAAGAAGAACAGGGGAAAAGTTCAGATGGGGAGACAGAGAGGAGGAGGAGACGAGTTGGAAGCAGGGGGAGGTCATCGCAAGAAGCTAGTGGCACAGTCAGACAGCATGCATCGGCACCTGGGGTCAGCCAGACAGCATGCATCGGCACCTGGGGTCAGCCAGACAGCACGTCAATCAACGCATGCTGTTGCCACCACCTTAGAATGCCGTCATTGCAGAACTCAGCAGTGTGGCATTTTTTTTGTGTGTCTGCCTCTGACAACAGCGATGCCATTTGCAACCTGTGCCAGAAGAAACTGAGTCGTGGGAAGTCCAACACCCACCTAGGTACAACTGCTTTGCGAAGGCACATGATCGCACAGCACAAACGCCTATGGGATCAACACATAAGTACAAGCAGCACACAAACTCAAAGCCGCCATCCTCCTCCTGGTCCAGCATCTTCAGCCACGTCAACCACTGCTGTCCTCTTTGCCCCCTCTCAACCATCCACCTCTCCGTCTCTCGCCTTGAGCAGTTCCTGCTCATCTGCCCACAGTCAAGTGTCTGTCAAGGAGATGCTTGAGCGTAAGAAGCCAATGTCACAAAGTCACCCCCTTGCCCGGCGTCTGACAGCTGGCTTGTCTGAACTTTTAGCCCGCCATCTTTTACCATACAAGCTGGTGGAGTCTGAGGCGTTCAAAAAATTTGTAGCTATTGGGACACCGCAGTGGAAGGTACCTGGCCGAAATTTCTTTGCACAAAAGGCAATCCCCAACCTGTACTCGATTGTGCAAAAGGAAATTATGACATGTCTGGCACACAGTGTTGGGGCAAGGGTCCATCTGACCACTGATACCTGGTCTGCAAAGCATGGTCAGGGCAGGTATATCACCTACACTGTGCATTTGGTAAACCTGGTGACCGCTGCCAAGCATGGAATGCGTGGCTCTGCAGAGGAGTTGGTGACACCGCCACGACTTGCAGGCAGGCCTGCTGCCACCTCCTCCTACTCCATCCTCTTCCATAACCTACTCGGCTGAGTCCTCTTCTGCTGCTGCGTCTTGCTCCGCATCAACAGCACCCCCCCCCCCCCCAGCTCCCCAGGTGCTATTCCACATCCCGGATACGGCAGTATCACGCCGTCTTGGGGTTGACTTGCCTGAAAGCAGAGAGTCACACCGGACCAGTACTCCTGTCTGCCCTGAACGCACAGGTGGACCAGTGGCTGACTCCGCACCAACTGGAGATCGGCAAAGTGGTTTGTAACAACGGAAGAAATTTGTTGGCGGCATTGAATTTGGGTAAGTTGACACATGTGCCGTGCATGGCACATGTGTGTAATCTGATTGTACAACAATTTGTGCATAAGTACCCCGGCTTACAGGACGTCCTGAAGCAGGCCAGGAAGGTGTGTGGCCATTTCAGGCATTCCTACACGGCCATGGCGCACTTTTCAGATATCCAGCTGCGAAACAACATGCCAGTGAGGCGCTTGATTTGCGACAGCCCGACACGTTGGAATTCAACAATCCTAATGTTCGACTGCCTGCTCCAGCAAGAAAAAGCCGTTAACGAGTATTTGTATGACCGGGGTGCTAGGACAGCCTTTGCGGAGCTGGGAATTTTTTTTGCCACGTTACTGGAGGCTCATGCGCAATGCCTGTAGGCTCATGTGTCCTTTTGAGGAGGTGACAAACCTGGTCAGTCGCACCGAAGGCACCATTAGCGACATCATACCGTTTGTTTTCTTCCTGGTGCGTGCCCTGCGAAGAGTGCTGGATCAGGCCGTAGATAAGCATGAAGAGGAAGAGTTGTGGTCACCATCACCACCAGAAACAGCCTTATCAGCATCGCTTGCTGGACCTGCGGCAACTCTGTGAGGAAGAGGAGTCAGAGGAGGAATGTGGCTTTGAGGAGGAGGAGGAGGAAGAACAACCACAGCAGGCATCCCAGGGTGCTCCTTGTCACCTATCTGGTACCCGTGGTCTTGTACGTGGCTGGGGGGGAAGAACATAACTTCAGTGAGATCACTGAGGACGAGGAACGGGACATGAGTAGCTCGGCATCCAACCTTGTGCAAATGGGTTCTTTCATGCTGTCGCGCCTGTATGATTAGGTAATTTTTCAACACTATTCTCTTGCTAAGATAATACTCCTTGGAACTGAAGGCTTAAGCACTTTGCCTTTCCAGTGTGGACTAAAACAGAACAGTTTCCAATACCACTCCAACCTCCACGGAGGATAATAGGTGCTGCCAATAAGGTGATCCAAAAGAAGTTATAAAAAACATGTTTTATTAAAACATGTTACGCGTTACGAAACCGGACCGGTTTCTTCTTCAGGGATGACAAAAATCACTTAATGCTCAGAATAAATACCCACAATTCCAATCCCATGACTGGAAATGACATCAACATTTTACACAATATGCACAAAAAAATATATATAAAAGGCATCTATAGGTAAAAATGTAAAGATATACAGTGGTCCATCAACATACGATGGTAATTCGTTCCAAACGAGCCATCGTTTGTCGAATCCATCGTATGTTGAGGGATTCGTGCAATGTAAAGTATAGGAAGCTGTACTCACCTGTCCCCGCCGCTCGAGATGGTGTCCCCGCCGCTCCCGATGGTGATCCCGGGCCTCCGCTGGGCTCTCCTGGTCTTCTCTGGTCCTCCGCTGTCTTCTCTGGTCCTCTTCTGTCTTCTCCGGTCCTCTTCTGTCTTCCGCAAGGCCTTACTGGGCCTGCGTAGCAACGTCATTACGCCGCTGAGTACGCCATTCCTATTGGATGGCGTGCGCAGCAGCGTATTGACGTCATCAAAGAGGGCCGAGAAGACACCGGAAGACCAGCGCTGGACCCGAAGGGCACCCCGGAGCATCGTGGAGGGGTAAGTAATACTTACCGCACCACACGGGGAACATTAAGCTGCTATCCGGCAGCAGCTTAAGCATTTGGCACTGCCGGATAGCACTTAATGCGATGGCCCCGACATAAAAAAGCATCGTATGTCGATGCTGACATCGACATGCGATAGCCTCTAAGAGGCCATCGTATGTTGATTTCATCATATATCGGGGCCATCGTAGGTTGGGAGGTCACTGTAATAAGTCAGACAGTAGTATGTTCTATAACCTCATTAAGCCCTTCTGGGGCCAATGTGTTAAACATAATAATCCAGTAAGATTCCCTGTTAATCAGGGCTTGAAAATGATTATTAATATCAAAAGGTATGGTTTCAATTAGAGATGAGCGAATCAAAACTGACGAACCCGAATTCGTTACGAATTTCATGAAATATTCGATTCGCAACGAATGCGAATATCGCCGTGATTTTATTGCGCAAATTGCTTCATTAAACTCCATTTTACAGCCTTCCAGGCTAACAGAGACCTAAAATGGTGGATCCACATATGAGTATATGGGGCAGGGGATTATGGAAGGGTGGGAAACTACGGCGGGAATGGATGACCCTGAATCACATGCGCGATGCAGCCTATCAGCATTCATTGACCCCTGTGATGTCATAGCCCTATATAATCGGTGGCCATCTTGCCTCTCGTCATTTCTTCCATGCACTCAGTGAGTGAAGACGGACTGCGTGTGTGTGAATAGCTTATACCACAGCGTTACACTGCAACTGCTAGTCACATCAGCATTGCGGACAGACAGGAGTGCAGAGTGCTTTGGTGTTGTCATTGAGAAGGATCATTGATATATAAAACTCCTATTCAGGTTATTGAGCATTTCATCAGAGAGGGGCAGATAGATTTTCGTTGCCTCATACAGATCAACAAGCTGCCTGAACTTTATGAACCATCTTATCACCTTATTTTTCAGCGCAATTCAGTGCTTTTTTCCACAAGTAATCATCTGCTGCTCAGAATTGTGTGTAGATGGTATAAAAACCAGTGCAAACCATTCTTAACACTGTGACAGAGTGCAATTTAGGGTTTAATCCCTGTGTCACAATACTGGTGGATACTGCTGGAGACCAATGGCAGAGACTAGGCCAAAATGCAGGAGACTTGCACAGGAGTAGCAGGAAGGTATGCAGAGAACCAGGCAAGGTATCAGGAGGAGACTTGATAATCCGTTAGCAGGGTAAACCGCAAGTGGAGGAACAGACCCGAGAGCAAGTTCCAGGCTAGAGGACTGTACAGGCAGGAACACAGACACAATACTCAAGCACTGAGCAACAGGCCTGAGGGGTTTATATATTAGACAGGAAGTAAGATGGCACCCAGCTGAGACACAATCCACCATCTTGACTGAGGGAAAACTTAAGGGAAAACCAGTCCAAACTAAACAGGCATAGCAGAGCTATTCCTGACACCCTGTTTTCTTTTTTTTTGTGGTGCTGCACTGTTGTGTCCTGCTGCTGTTCACAAATATGTTTTTTCAGCGGACTGTAGTGCATTTGTCTGCCCTCATATGTGCATACCACATGCCTACATAAAAGCAGTCTACTATTTTGTATCTGTAACAAGTCTAGATACTGGGAAAGTCCTAGCAAAAGTAATCACCTGCTGGTGTTTTACAAAAATACACAGTTTTTTGGCGTATTGTTGCGCATTTTTTTGCCCTCATACGTGCATACCGCATACGTACATCTAATAAGTGTACCATTTTGTACCTGTTAATCTGTCAAGGGCGTATGTTACGCCGAGCGCTCCGGGTCCCCGCTCCTCCCCGGAGCGCTCGCTACACTCTCGCTACTGCAGCGCTCCGGTCAGATCCACTAACCCGGTGCGCTGCGATACCGCCTCCAGCCGGGATGCGATTCGCGATGCGGGTGGCGCCCGCTCGCGATGCGCACCCCGGCTCCCGTACCTGACTCGCTCTCCGTCGGTCCTGTCCCGGCACGCGCGGCCCCGCTCCCTAGGGCGCGCGCGCGCCGGGTCTCTGCGATTTAAAGGGCCACTGCGCCGCTGATTGGCGCAGTGGTTCTAATTAGTGTGTTCACCTGTGCACTCCCTATTTATACCTCACTTCCCCTGCACTCCCTCGCCGGATCTTGTTGCCATTGTGCCAGTGAAAGCGTTTCCTTGTGTGTTCCTAGCCTGTGTTCCAGACCTCCTGCCGTTGCCCCTGACTACGATCCTTGCTGCCTGCCCCGACCTTCTGCTACGTCCGACCTTGCTTCTGTCTACTCCCTTGTACCGCGCCTATCTTCAGCAGTCAGAGAGGTTGAGCCGTTGCTAGTGGATACGACCTGGTCACTACCGCCGCAGCAAGACCATCCCGCTTTGCGGCGGGCTCTGGTGAAAACCAGTAGTGACTTAGAACCGGTCCACTAGCACGGTCCACGCCAATCCCTCTCTGGCACAGAGGATCCACCTCCTGCCAGCCGGCATCGTGACAGCGTACATACTGTGAAAGTCCAAGCAACAGTACTCACCGGCTGGTGTTTTACAAAAATACTGAGTTTTTTGGCATATTGTAGCGCATGTTTCTGCCCTCATACGTGCATAACGCATACGTACATCTAAGTAGTGTACCATTTTGTACCTGTTAATCTGTCAAGGGCCTACATACTGTTAAAGTCCAAACCATAGTACTCACCGGCTGTTGTTTTACAAAAATACAATTTTTTTCTGCGTATTGTTGCGCATTTTTCTGCCCTCATCAGTGCAAACCACATACGTACACCTAAGTAGTGTACCATTTTGTACCTGTTAATCTGTCAAGGGCCTACATACTGTGAAAGGACAGCCAAAAGTAATCACCTGCTGCTGTTCTAGACAAATACTGTTTTAAGTGTAGTGGAGCATATTGTAATCTCCTCATATACGCACTAAGTTTGTCAGGCAGAGAAGTGCCAGGGCGTGCACAGAGGAGTGGCAGAGGCCTAAATACTTCAGGCAGAGGTCGCAGCAGACTAGAGGCAAGTGGCAGCAGGAGTCGCAGCGAGAGGCCTGAGCTCCCCTTATCAGCCAGTGGTCATGTCTCGACCAGCAACCCATCTGCCTTCATTGATTGGTTAACACGCTTATCCACATCATCACAAGTGACATCTGACACCCCCAGTCAACAGTCGGTGGGTTCCTCAGACACAACCCTCAGTTGGCATGGCCCGGGAGCAGTCCCTGTCCTCCCATTACCTGTGTCCTATGCTGTTTCCTCTCCTACAGAAGTATCTTATGCTGTGGGTTTAGCTCCACTATTCACTGATGACGATGTAATAGAGGACAGTCAGCAGCTACTGCCCAGCCAAGAAGGAGAGGAGACATGTGCCGCTTCCTCCACTAGGCGGCCAAGTAGTGATGCAAAGAGTGACGTGGGAGGCGGTGTTGCCAGGGTTCAGGGTCCTGAAGCAGACACTGTTGAGGAACCTGAGGAGGATATCAGTGACGTGCAGACACTTGCTGATGATGATGAAGCCGATCGCAATTGGGAGCCGTGTGCAGAAGGGGCTTCATCATCATCAGGAGAAGAGAGTTGCAGGTTGCCCTTGAGGCAGCAGCTGAGCCAGCAAAGTGGTAGCATGGTTGGCAGTCAGCATGGTGGCAGAAGTGTAAATTCTGGAGCCAAACGTGCCCAGGGGAGACCACCTGCTTTGCGGCAGCCTTCCTTTCCAGGAGGTAGTGGAACAGGGGTTCCTGGAGACTGCGCCAGTAGCAGTCAATTAGTGCGGACTGTAGGTGGGAAAATCAGCTACTCGGCGGTGTGGCAGTTTTTCATCAGGCATCTGGAGGAGGTTCACGTAGCCACATGCAAGATCAGTCGGCAGAAGGTGAAGCGTGGACAGGGTCCCAATGTCGGCACCACAGCCCTGCGTCAACACATGCTTCACCACCATAAAGCGGCCTGGGAAAACCGTGGCTCCGATGTAGTGGTCCAGCCTGCTGCATCACCCAGTGGCCAGCCGCTCCCTCCTTCATCCAGCCAAGGCTCCACCACCTCAGCCGAAGGGAACTCCTTCTGTCGCTCCAGATGCTACTGCTTCTCCCACTTTTAGTCAGCCATTCCGCCAACAATCCATCGGCGAAGCCATGTCCAAGAGACAACAGTATGCGCCCACTCATCCAACGGCGCTGAAGTTGAATGTGCTCCTGTCTCAGTTGCTGGTGCTGCAGTCCCTCCCTTTTCAAGTGGTGGACTCTGCACCTTTCAGAAAATTGATGGCTTGTGCCGAGCCGAGGTGGAGAGTCCCAAGCCGTCATTTCTTTGCGAAGAAGGCAGTACCAGCCCTGCATGATTTTGTACAAGAGAAGGTGGACCAGTCCTTGAGCCTGTCGGTGTTTTCAAAAGTGCACGGCAGCGCCGACGTGTGGAGCTGTAACTACGGGCAGGGACAATACTTGTCTTTTACGGCCCACTGGGTAAATGTGGTTCCTGCACACCCACATCAGCAACTTGGACAGGTCACACCACTTCCTCCTCCACGCTCTCGCTCTCAGGCAGTTGGTCCTGTGATAGTGTGCGACTCTGCCTCCTCATCCTCCACCATGTCCTCGGCCTCCACTGCACATACAAATCTCCATGGCCCTTCATCGTACCATGTGTGTAGGACACGGCGGTGTCAAGCTGTTCTTCACATGGTTTGCCTTGGCGAACGGAGTCACACAGGGGAGGAACTGCTAAAATGAATTCGTTAAGAAATCCGAGTATGGCTTACTCCACGAAATCTGGAAATGGGAACCATGGTGACCGACAACGGGAAGAACATCGCGTCCGAGCTGCGACAAGGAAGTCTGAAACATGCGCCCTGCATGGCACACGTGTTGAATCTGGTTGTCAAGCACTTCCTGAAGTCTTCACCCCATTTGCAAGACATCCTAACAATGGGAAGGAAACTGTGCATGCACTTCAGCCACTCGTACACCGCAAAGCACACCCTCCTGGAGCTGCAGCGTCAGAACGGTATCCCACAACATAGTCTTATTTGTGACGTTGCCACACGTTGGAATTCCACCCTCCATATGTTGGACAGACTATACGAACAATGAAAAGCCATCACCGATTTCTTGATGATCCAAGCAGATAGGAGTACTCCCCTGTGGAACTTCAATGTGAACCAGTGGCAGCTCATACGTGACACCTGCCAGCTGCTGAGGCCCTTTGAGGAAGCCCCATTATTTGTGAGTCGCCTGGATTACAGGATGAATGACTTAATTCCACTCCTACATTTCCTAGAACAAATGATTGAAATGATGGCTGGTCACGGCAATGGAGACGTTGCGTCTACATCTCACGGCTGAACTGGAGGAGGAGGATGAGGGGCAGAGTGGACCCCAGTTTAGGTTGGATGGGATGGCCGGTGTTTCTAGTCATCGAACAGGAGAGGAGGAGCATGATCAGCTAGAGGAGCTAGAGGGTTATTATGAGGAAGGGGAGACAGAGGACCCAGACACACTGTGGCAGTATACAGTTGAGATGGAGGCAGGGAGTCCCTCCGAGTCACTGGCGCAAATGGCACGATGCATGCTCAGTTGCTTGTGTAGTGACCCCCGAATTGTCAAAATTCGTCAGCGTAAAGAGAGAGGAAAAAGGAAAATTTACGCCCCTAGTGAAGAACGTTTAAAAATTGAGTTTACACATATTCAAGGTTAAACTCACCAGAAGACGTTGCACTCAGGGCACAACACCTAAAGAGCGTGGTATGGTTTCAGTTCCCAGGTCCGCAGCCTCAGTCCTCTGGTAGCAGGCACGCTGTCCCAGTGTAACGTAATAGCAGGTTTGGTAGAAATAATTGGACGATTTCTCACGCTGGACTCTGGATATTAAGAAGATCAGGAACACATCTGCATTCCTTTAAAAGGCTTTATTTGTGAATACATAAGCTACGCATTTCTCGTCCGAAACGGACCCTTCGTCAGGCAAAGATATACTTTGCCTGACGAAGGGTCCGTTTTGGACCAGAAATGTGTAGCTTATGTATTCACATATAAAGCCTTTTAAAGGAATACAGATGTGTTCCTGATCTTCTTAATATCCAGAGTCCAGCGAGAGAAATCGTCCAATTATTTCTACCAAACCTGCTATTAAAATTCGTCAGCTGGATGACTTCTGGCTCTCCAACTTATTGGACCCTCGCAACCGTCACAGAATGGGGGCCTTTTTACACCCACTGAGAAGGAGGACAAAATGAACTACTACAGAGAGATCCTACGTAGTCAATTGGCAGATGCCTATCGGCGACATGGTCCATCCACTCACAGGTCTGACTCGGGGGGACCTCTCCACTCACCTTCCACTGCCATGACTGCTGGGGAGGGGAGGGGTGGCAGGAGCAGTACCAGCCCCATTATCAGCAGCCTAAGTCAACAGTCGGTGATAAGTAGCTTTCTTCACCCGCATAGTGAAGCAACGCATCATCAGCAGGTAGACATGGAGCAGGACCTGAACAAGCACGTGGAGGCATACCACCATGTCAAGCATGCCCATGCCAACAAACCTTGAAGATCTGCTGGACTTCTGGGCAGCAAAACTTGATTTATGGCCACAACTAGCAGAGTTTGCCCTGGAAAAGCTGTCCTGCCTGGCCAGTAGTGTGCCACCAGAGCGGGTGTTTAGTGCGGCCGGGGCCATAGTCACCCCAAGGCGAACTCATCTCTCCACAAAAAATGTGGAGAGACTGACCTTTGTGAAGATGAATCAGGCATGGATCAGCCAGGATTTCCAGCCACCAATGCCAAATGCCTCTGAGTAGATTGACCATGCTGCTACACCAACACTTCACAATAATGGTTATGAAACCTTCTTGGGTTATCAATTAGGGTTATGAAACCCTCTTGGGTACTGCGAATGCCTGCTCCTGACTCATCCTGTGTCTTTCAGGAACTACTTTCCTCACCGATGCTTCTGGCCTTGGGCCTTTATTTTTTGGATGTTTAGCAGTAGCTAAATACATGCTTAATGCAAATTTCAACATTGATCTTTATTGAAGGGGTTATGAAACCCTCTTGGGTACTGTGAATGCTTGCTCCTAACTCATCCTGTGTCTTTCAGGAACTACTTGCCTCACCGATGCTTCTGGCCTTGGGCCTTTAATTTTTGGAAGTTTAGCATTAGCTAAATACATGCTTAATGCGAATTTCAACATTGATCTTTAAATGTAAGGGGTTATGGGGGCGTGGCTTGGCCGCAAGACGGAATGGCCGCATAGTTCCAGAGCTTTGAGACAGTCTCTCTCTCCCCCAGAGTTCCTACCTGCCAGCGACAGTAATTGCAACTCCTGACGACACCCAGGTCCTCATGGCGACCTCGGGCAGGAACAAGCCGGCTGATAAAGCGTCCATACCGCACTATTTCACCAGCGGGAGACAGGAGCCACGCAGAATCAAAGATGGCGCAGGCGCAGCCAAGCGACATGACCGGCTCCCCACGCTCTCACCTGCCGTTACCGCAGAAGAAGCTCCCGCCCGCTACCTCTAAGGCTGGGGAGACCTCCACACCGACCAGAGCTCTTGCTGACTGCCTCCTACCTGCACACTGGGAGTCTGGATCTCCGCCAGTGAATACAAGCATGGCGGATGAGGTACGAGGGGATGATACACTCCCACTTTCCCCGAGGGCTCTCACCACTGCTGCTGGGGAGATGGCAACTTCTTCCCTCTGGGCCTCTTCCTCCCCAAGGGTCAGCCCTGTAAAGTAGAAGCCAAGGCTGGGCTCAGAGACACCAGGAGATTGGAATGTGAACACAGGCACTTCCACTATGCCCCATGATGAAGAGGGAGACTTGTTTGCTTCCTATCAGACATCTGATAAAGCAGTGTCTGATAAGGCCCTAAAGGATATGCTTCAACTCCTGCGCTCATCTCTCCATAAGGACTTTTCCTCCCTGCTACACCCGATTCAGACCTCTGTCAAGGTGTTGGAGAATAAAGTCACACATGCAGAATCCAAGCTAGCCTCCTAATCCATGGCCCACAATGGGCTGGTGGACGCACACAATATTCTTGATGACAAGGTGACTAGCATTCAGGAGAAGCTAGTTGACACCGAAGACTGCAGTGGGCGGAACAATATTAAATTCTGCGGAATACCCGAAACCATTCCAAACTCTCAGCTTGCTAAATATGTTCGTGAGCTTACACGTCACTTTCTTCCAGACCTGCAAGTCTTTGAGTATAGCATCGACAGGGCCCACAGGGTGATGAAGCCCAAGTCCTTACCCGAAGATCTCCCTTGTGATGTCCTGGCAAGATTTACTTTCTTTCAAACCAAGGACTTGCTACTACAATATTCCAGAAAACGCAGATCCTTACCGGCGCCCTATGAGGATATTCAACTTTTTGTTGATTTGTCTGCAGCGACCCAGCAGGCAAGACGGCGACTGCACCCCCTTACCCAGGAACTGAGGCGATTTGAAATACCATATCGGTGGGGGCTCCCAACGAAGGTTTTAGAGCGAAGTCAGAACAAGATGCATGCTTCCCCCACTGTTGCCTCTGGCCTTGACACCCTTCTCCAGTGGGGGTTCCCGGCTCACGCTCCTGATGAACCCCCGGCCCACCGCCCATCTGCGGGCTCCCCGGCACCTGTGTGAAACGTGGGTGACTCCCATTGGACAAAGCTTCTTTGACCGGTTTGAATTTCATATTTACTTTAAGGTGCAGAGGAAACTGTTTGGTTATTTGATTCTGTTGTTCATCCCCACGTACCCCATATAGGTGTTTGCTTCACGACACCAACCTGTTTGTCTATGCATACTCTCTCTACTTGTATTGTTTCGTCTTGAGCCTATCTTTGGAGTATAGACAAGGATCTACATCACTAGAACACTTTCCCCATCTCCCCTTTCTGATTCCCCCCCTCGTCTTTTCTTCTTTAATCTTCTCCTATTTCTTCATCTTATCTGATACTAAATATCCACTCTTATACCATGGGTCTTGAAGTGATGTCCTTTAATGTGAATGGACTAAACAGTCCACAAAAGCGACATTTTCTGTGGCGTGAGGCAGTCTGTAAACATGCGGATGTGCTCTGTGTGCAAGAAACGCACCTCTACTAAAAAAAAAAAACCTGCCATGTGACACAGAAAATTTCCGACTATTTTAACTTCTACATTTATGAAGAAGAAGAGAGGGGTTATGGTGGCATTCAGTGATAACATAGCGCTAACTATCTCTAAACAGGTCATTGACCCACAAAGCAGGTGCATTTTTGTGGTCAAGAAGATAGATAATGTCGAATATACCATAGTTAACATGTGTGCTCCTAACTCCCATCAGGGACGTTTTTTTTCGCAGGGTCATGCTTAATGTTGCCAGTGTCTGGAGGGGGGCTTTATTGGTCTGCGGTGATTTCAATGCAGTCGTGACACCCTCCCTTGACCTATCCTCTCCATCTAGTTCACGCTCGTTTTACTTAGAATCCGTTTTACCAGAGTATGATTTGTTTGACATCTGGCGTCTGCAACACGCCTCTGAAAGAGATTATACACACTGTTCTGCGAGACACTACACTTTTTCTAGATTGGATCTTATATTACTAGATTGACGATTACTTGACCAAGATGTCTCCACGGAGATTGGTCAGAGAACATGGTCTGACCACGCACATGTTCATCTCACACTTAGGGACATAGTTCAGAAGCATAGCGATTTTGTATGGCGCGCTAACGCTCACCTAATAGCACACACAGATACTATGAATCTCTTTATAATTTGAATGTTGACCCCAAGTGCCCGCAACATTCCTTTCCTCTCTGAATCTTTTCCTTTCCTCTCTGAATCTTCCCAAGTTGCCCTCCCCTACTCTACCTCTCCTGAACGAGCCAATAACAGGGGATTACTGCTGCTATCAACTCCCTCCCATCTAATAAGGCCTCGGGACCAGACGGTCTGTCCAATGAATATTATAAAAGGTTTCTCCCATCGTTGCTGCCCCACTTATTACCAGTCTATAATGAAACAGTCGAAACTGGCTCCCTCCCCTCAGAGATGTTGGATGCTCCCATCATTACGATCCCTAAACCAGGGAAAACCACTGACCAGACGGCTAATTTCCACCCCATCTCTCTTCTTAATGGTGACGCAAAAATCTACGCAAAAATCTTAGCTAACCGCCTACGACCCTACGTTCCGGACTTGCTGGGCAAAGAACAGGTGGGCTTCACCCTGGGAAGACAGGCACCTGATAATACCAGAAGAGTCCTCTCCTTGTTACAACACTGTGAGAACGGGAACATCCCGGCGCTCTTCTTTACTTTAGATGCTGAAAAAGCGTTTGACAGGGTGAGCTGGCCTTATGCATTCTCAGCTTTAAGAGCATTTGGTTTTACGGGCCCGATTCTGTCAGCTATTCAGGCCTTGTATTCGCAACCTGTGGCAAGAGTATTCACTAATGGTGCCCTTTCTAGCCGGTTCACCCTGTCAAACGGAATGCGCCAGGGATGCCCCCTGTCGCCACTGATCTATTTGCTTACAATAGAACCCCTGGCACAAGCGATACGCCTTCATAATAAGATTTTGGGAATAACTGTGGGGGATAGAGAGCATAAATTGGCATTATTCACCGACAATGTACTCCTGTCCTTAACCCCTTAAGGACTCAGCCCATTTTGGCCTTAAGGACTCAGACAATTAAATTTTTACGTTTTCATTTTTTCCTCCTCGCCTTCTAAAAATCATATCTCTTTTATATTTTCATCCACAGACTAGTATGAGGGCTTATTTTTTGCGTGACCAGTTGTCCTTTGTAATGACATCACTCATTATATCATAAAATGTATGGCGCAACCAAAAAACACTATTTTTGTGGGGAAATTAAAACGAAAAACGCAATTTTGCAAATTTTGGAAGGTTTTGTTTTCACGCCGTACAATTTATGGTAAAAATGACGTGTGTTCTTTATTCTGAGGGTCAATACGATTAAAATGATACCCATTATTACATACTTTTATATTCTTGTTGCGCTTAAAAAAAATCACAAACTTTTTAACCAAATTAGTACGTTTATAATCCCTTTATTTTGATGACCTCTAACTTTTTTATTTTTCCGTATAAGTGGCGGTATGGGGCCTCATTTTTTGCGCCATGATCTGTACTTTTTTTTGATACCACATTTGCATATAAAAAACTTTTAATACACTTTTTATAATTTTTTTTTAATAAAATGTATTAAAAAAGTAGGAATTTTGGACTTTTTAAATTTTTTTTCGTTCACGCCGTTCACCGTACGGGATCATTAACATTTTATTTTAATAGTTCGGACATTTACGCACGCGGCGATACCAAATGTGTCTATAAAAAAAGTTTTTTACGCTTTTTGGGGGTAAAATAGGAAAAAACGGACGTTTTACTTTTTTATTGGGGGAGGGGATTTTTCACTTTTTTTTTACTTTTACTTTTACATTTTTTTACATTTTTTTTTACACTTGAATAGTCCCCATAGGGGACTATTCATAGCAATACCATGATTGCTAATACTGATCTGTTCTATGTATAGGACATAGAACAGATCAGTATTATCGGTCATCTCCTGCTCTGGTCTGCTCGATCACAGACCAGAGCAGGAGACGCCGGGAGCCGCACGGAGGAAGGAGAGGGGACCTCCGTGCGGCGTTATGAATGATCGGATCCCGGCAGCAGCGCTGCGGGCGATCCGATCGTTCATTTAAATCGCGAACTCCCGCAGATGCCGGGATCTGTATTGATCCCGGCACCTGAGGGGTTAATGGCGGACGCCCGCGAGATCGCGGGCGTCGGCCATTGCCGGCGGGTCCCTGGCTGCGATCAGCAGCCGGGATCAGCCGCGCATGACACGGGCATCGCTCCGATGCCGCGGTTATGCTTAGGACGTAAATGTACGTCCTGGTGCGTTAAGTACCACCTCACCAGGACGTACATTTACGTCCTGCGTCCTTAAGGGGTTAACTAACCCGCAAATCTCTTTGCTGTCCCTTTTTGACTTGTTAACCGCCTCCGGCACACTTTCTTACTATAAGCTAAACCTCCCCAAATCTCAAGCTTTACCTGTAGGCCTCCCCTCCTCCCTACTAGAATCCCTGCAACCCGCATTCCCTTTAGATTGGCAACATGGTAGTATCCATTATTTAGGAATTTACCTTACGTATCCTTCCACCTCTCTTTTTCGAACTAATTTCCTACCATTGTTATCCAGCTTTACCTCTACTCTCTTCTCATATGAAGGTCGGATGGTCTCCTGGTTCGGAAGGTTGACGGCCTTTTACTTCCAAAACTCATGTACCTATTTCGCATTTTACCTATACCGATCCCCAACTCATTCTTCAGATCAATAGATAACATTTTGGATACCTTCATCTGGACGCAGAAACGCCCTAGCGTCCCTAGACGGACTATGGCAAAACACAGGTTGACAGGTGGACTAGGCAGACCAGACATTGAGGGATACTATAGAGCCTGTATCTTGGATCAGAGCCAATATTGGTGGACAGGTACATCAACCAAACTATGGGTTGCGCTTGAACAGTCCTTTAGCCCAGAGTGCTCCTTACGAACTAGGCTTTTAGCCACACTATCTGACACACCGATGGCTAGTATTGGCTTTACAGCTATCGATGTTACAGAGAACATTTGGAGGACTAGTACTAGACACTTCCCAAACCTTATTAGATGCCCTCCTAAACATATTCCGATAGATCCCATATCTGTCTGTATTCCTGACCTGGACCTATCCGTATGGAAAGCTGCTGGAATACTTTACGTAGGGGACCTACTGTCAGGATCCGGACTGATATGCAGCGAGGACACTGGAGGTGGATCCCCTGTGTCAGTGAGGTGATGGCGTGGGTCGTACCAGGGGAACGGAATCTAAGGGGTTACTGGTCTTCACCAGAGCCCGCCGCAAAGCGGGATGGACTTGCAGCAGCAGGTAACCCCCAGGTCGTTCCACCCGATAGCGACTCAACCCCACTGACAGCTGAGACAGGCACGGTACACAGGGACAAGGCAAGAGCAAGGTTGGACGTAGCAGAAGGTCAGGGCAGGCAGCAAGAGTCGTAGTCAGGGGCAACAGCAGAAGGTCTGGGTACACAGGCTTGGGAACACACTAAAACGCTTTCTCAGGGCACTAAGGCAACAAGATCCGGCAGGGACAGGAAGGGGAAGTGGGTTTTTATATCAATGGAAGTGATTGACACTGATTGGGCCAGGCACCAATTAGTGGTGCACTGGCCCTTTAAATCTCAGAGAGCTGGCACGCGTACGCCCTAGAGATCGGGGCCGCGCGTGCCGGGACGTGACAGCCGGGGAACGGGACAGGTGAGTGGATTGGGATGCGACCCGCGGGCGGGCGCGTCCCGCTATGCGGATCGCATCTCCACCGGCAGAGACATTGCAGCGCTCCCGGTCAGCGGGTCTGACCGGGGCGCTGCAGAGAAGAGAACGCCGCGAGCGCTCCAGGGAGGAGCAGGGACCTGGAGCACTCGGCGTAACACCTACTAGATGCAACCGACACTATCCACTTCCCGACCCTCAGGACACGCTATCCACTTCCACATAGGGAATTTTATAAAAGCCTACAAATCAGGAGCTTGCTCAACACCGGATGGCTTGATACTATTCGTGTTCCTGCGAGATTCCTTGGCTCCTTAAATACATCCTCTACATTGTCCAGGGGTATTTCTTTCTTTTACACTTTATTGGGAGACAAGACAACTCTTACCCACCTGCCTTTTATGGAGAAATGGGAAACAGACTTACGCTGCACAATCACCTTAGACCAATGGGACCTAGCTTTCCGTAACATACAGAGCATATTTAGAAGTGCTAACCATCAAGAGGCGATCTATAAAACTGTCCACAGGTGGTACTATACACCCTACAGGCTGCATAAAATAGATCCTGCATGTTCTGACCGTTGCTGCAGGAGTTGCGGAGAGTTGGGGACGTTGATACACATACTATGGGAATGCCCGGCATTGCTCTTGACTTAGCGGGGAATAGAACTAGTGGCTTCTAGAATTCTGGGTACGGCCTTCCGACTGAACCCCGCCACTGTGTTGCTTATGTTAGACCTAGACCAGTTTCCTACTGTATCGAGAACGGTACTGGCACACTTATTTATGTCAACTAAACTCTGTATTACTAGGAGATGGAGGACCAGAGAGGGCCCAAATCTTTCTGAGATCCTCTCTACTGTGAACCTTACATTCCAATATGAGCATACCTACGCCTTAGCTAATAACAGAGATCTACATTTCTTGACGCATTGGGACCTCTGGATTCGCAGTCCCCACTATGTGTCCCTGGGTTTCTCTACTTAAAGGGGTACTCTGGTGGAAACCTTTTTTCTTTTAAATCAACTGGTGGCAGAAAGTTAAACATATTTGTAAATTACTTCTATTAAATAATCTTAATCCTTCCTGTACTTATTAGCTGCTGAATACTACAGAGGAAATTCTTTTCTTTTTGGAATGCTCTCTGATGACATCACGAGCACAGTTCTCGCTGCTGACGTTATTATAATAATAATGCTTTATTTATTGTTGTCCTAAGTGAGATTTGAACCCAAGTCCCCAGCACTGCAAGGCAGCAGTGCTAACCACTGAGCCACCATGCTGCCCCTTGTGGGTGCTAAAATGGACAGAGATGTCAGCAGAGAGCACTGTGCTCGTGATGTCATCAGTGTTCCAAAAAGAAAGGAATTTCCTCTGTAGCATTCAGCAGCTAATAAGTACTGGAAGGATTAAGATTTTTTAATAGAAGTAATTTTACAAATATGTTTAACTTTCTGCCACCAGTTGATTTAAAAGAAAAAAGGTTTTCACCGGAGTACCCCTTTAACTTCTCCATGTTTTCTTTCTGTATTTTTCTCCCCTCCTGAGTTTCTCCCACATTAATACTCTCACTCTTCACTTGCCCTCTATTCCTATCTCTTCCTCCTTTCCTATGATTTTTTTTTACTCAGCTCTAGTGATGACCATTCATACTATGTTGGTAATTTCACTGTTGATATGATATATGCCTTTACGTTGTTGATGTTGACTTGTCCGCTGGACTTACCTTCCCTCAAATCCCTTTATTTGAGCGTGAGATTCACGATTGACCATTCCCGGGAAGGATTTCCCCACACATGTCGAGCTACTGGACTCACTTAAACATGTACAATGTAGACGCTGGACATCATTACTGTTTTTGCTATTTGGAACCTGTGTTTTGTTGCAGTTTATCTGCGCTGCCTATTTTATTGTGAAATGTTTCTTATTGTTGGAAAACCAATAAAAGTTTTAAAATGAAATGTAAGGGGTTATGAAACCCTCTTCGGTACTGCGAATGCTTGCTCCTGAATCCTCTGTCTTTCAGGAACTACTTGCCTCACGGATGCTTCTGGCCTTGGGCCTTAAATTTTTGGATGTTTAGCAGTAGCTAAATACATGCTTAATGCAAATTTCAACATTGATCTTTAAATGTAATGGGTTATGAAACCCTCTTGGGTACTGTAAATGCCTGCTCCTGACTCATCCTGTGTCTTTCGGGAACTACTCGCCTCACTGATGCTTCTTGCCTTGGGCCTTTAATTTTTGGATGTTTGCACTAGCTACATACATGCTTAATTGAAATTTCAAAATTGATCGTGCAATGTAAGGAGTTATGAAAGCCTCTTGGGTACTGCTGATGCCTACTCCTGACTGCTCTTGTGTCTTTCAGGAACTACTTGCCTTCATGATGCTTCTGGGGTACTGTTTTTTAAAATTTTCTGATAATTTTCTCAGAATAATAACCATTATACCATTGAACACTTTGTTGTATGTGATTTTTTAATTAAAATTTTCAAAAATAATACGGTGAGGGATGAACTCTGCTTCTTTATTTCAGAAAACATTACTTTAGAGAAGATTGTCTTTTTTGGTCCACCGTCCTGCATTATAGAGTCTCCTGGACTCTTGGATATGCGCTTGTTCTTACACAAAGGTACAAAAACAAAAAATTGCCGGTCGGGGCAATGGAGAGGTTGCGCCTACATCTCACGTCCACATGAGCCCTGTGGGGGCTTATTTGATTAGGTCCTTTGTACCCCCACGCCAGGGTCCGGGACACTAAAAGTTTGATTTAAATTTCAAATAAAAAAATCTGCCATTTCAATGGTCTCCTCGTGCATCAGCCAACTCCAGGCTGTGTCGTTCAGGCAATATATAGGTAGCACCCACTGTCCTAAATCTTCTTTAAAAATTTCAAGAAATGCTTGTGTTTTCTCTTAGGGAATGTGAAGCCCTGGTGTGTACTCATGCATCAGCCAACTCCAGGCTGTGTCATTCAGACAATATATGGTTTACTAATGCCGCTGCTGGGCCTGGGTATAAAAATTTTGTTATGATAGGTAGCACCCGCTATCCAAAATCTTCGGTTTAAATTTGTAAATTCCTCTTTTAATCTTAGGGATTGTGAAGGCCTAGTGCCTACTCATGCTGCCAAAACCTCCATGCTGTTTCATTCAGCCACTATATGGTGTCCTCATGCTGCCAACACCTCCATTCTGTGTCATTCAGCCAATATATGGTCTCCTCATGCTGCCAACACCTCCACGCTGTGTCATTCATCCACTATATGGTCTCCTCATGCTGCCAACACCACCACACTGTGTCATTCATCCACTATATGGTCTCCTCATGCTGCCAACACCTCCACGCTGTGTCATTCATCCACTATATGGTCTCCTCATGCTGCCAACACCACCACGCTGTGCCATTCAGCCACTATATTGTCTCCTCATGCCGCCAACACCTCCACGCTATGTCATTCAGTCACTATATGGTGTTCTCATGCTGCCAACACCTCCACTCTGTGTCATTCATCCACTATATGGTCTCCTCATGCTGCCAACACCTCCACTCTGTGTCATTCAGCCACTATATGGTCTCTTCATGCTGCCAACACCTCCGCGCTGTGTCATTCAGCCACTATATGGTCTCCTCATGCTGCCAACACCTCCACACTGTTACGCCGACCGCTCCGGGTCCTCCTCATTCTCCTCACTGCAGTGCCCCGGTCAGACCCGCTGACTGGGAGCGCTGCACTGTCACTGGCGGCGGGGATGCGATCCGCGTAGCGGGACGCGCCCGCCCGCGGGTCGCATCCCAATCTACTCACCTGTCCCGTTCCCCGTCTGTCCTGGCACGTGCAGCTCCGCTCTTTAGGGCGCGCGCGCGCCGGCTCTCTGGGATTTAAAGGGCCAGTGCACCACTAATTGGTGACTGGCCCAATCAGTGTCAATTAGCTTCCCTGCTCCATCTGTATATAAACCCACTTCCCCTTCCTGTCCTTGCCGGATCTTGTTGCCTCAGTGCCTAGTGAAAGCGTTGTTGTGTGTTCCATTACCAGTGTTTCCGGACCTTCTGCCGTTGCCCTTGACTACGAACCTTGCCGCCTGCCCTGACCTTCTGCTACGTCTGACCTCGCCTCTGTCTAGTCCTCCTGTACCACGCCAGTCTCAGCAGTCAGTGAGGTTGAGCCGCTACCGGTGGACACGACCTGGTTGCTACCGCCGCAGCAAGACCATCCCGCTTTGCGGCGGGCTCTGGTGAAAACCAGTAGCAACTTAGAACCGGTCCACCGGTATGGTCCTCGCCAATCCCTCTCTGACACAGAGGATCCACCATCAGCCTGCCGAATCCTGACACACACTGTGTCATTCAGCCACTCTATGGTCTCCTCATGCTGCCAACACCTCCACGCTGTGTCATTCAGCCACTATATGGTCTCCTCATGCTGCCAACACCTCCACGCTGTGTCATTCAGCCACTATGTGGTCTCCTCATGCTGCCAACACCTCCACGCTGTGTCATTCAGCCACTATATGGTCTCCCCATGTTTCCAACACCTCCACGCTGTATCATTCAGCCACTATATGGTCTCCTCATGCTGCCAACACCTCCACGCTGTGTCATTCAGCCACTATATGGTGTCCTCATGCTGCCAACACCTCCACGCTATGTCATTAAGCCACTATGTAGTCTCCTAATGCTGCCAACACCTCCACGCTGTGTCATTCAGCCACTATATGGTGTCCTCATGCTGCCAACACCTCCACGCTGTGTCATTCATCCACTATATGGTGTCCTCATGCTGCCAACACCTCCACGCTGTGTCATTCATCCACTATATGGTGTCCTCATGCTGCCAACACCTCCACGCTGTGTCATTCAGCCACTATATGGTGTCCTCATGCTGCCAACACCTCCACGATGTGTCATTCAGCCACTATATGGTGTCCTCATGCTGCCAACATCTCCACGCTGTGCCATTCAGCCACTATATGGTGTCCTCATGCTGCCAACACCTCCATGCTGTGTCATTCAGCCACTATATGGTCTCCTCATGGTGCCAACACCTCCACGCTGTGTCATTCAGCCCCTATATGGTCTCCTAATGCTGCCAACACCTCCACGCTGTGTCATTCAGTCACTATATGGTCTCCTCATGCTACCAACACCTCCACGCTGTGTCATTCAGTCACTATATGGTCTCCTCATGCTACCAACACCTCCACGCTGTGTCATTCAGCCACTATATGGTGTCCTCATGCTGCCAACACCTCCACACTGTGTCATTCAGCCACTTTATGGTCTCCACATGCTGCCAACACCTCCACACTGTGTCATTCAGCCACTTTATGGTCTCCACATGCTGCCAAAACCTCCACGCTGTGTTATTCAGACACTATATGGTCTCCACATGCTGCCAACACCTCCCAAGCTGTGTCATTCAGCCACTATATGGTGTCATCATGCTGCCAACACCTCCACGCTGTGTCATTCAGCCACTATATGGTCTCCTCATGCTGCCAACACCTCCACGCTGTGTCATTCAGCCACTATATGGTCTCCTCATGCTGCCAACACCTCCACACTGTGCCATTCAGCCACTATATGGTCTCCTCATGCTGCCAACACCTCCACACTGTGCCATTCAGCCACTATATGGTCTCCTCATGCTGCCAACACCTCCACGCTGTGTCATTCAGCCACTATATGGTCTCCTCATGCTATCAACACCTCCAAGCTGTGTCATTCAGCCACTATATGGTCTCCTCATGCTGCCAACACCTCCACGCTGTGTCATTCAGCCACTATATGGTCTCCTCATGCTACCAACCCCTCCACGCTGTGTCATTCAACCACTATATGGTCTCCTCATGCTGCCAACACCTCCACACTATGTTATTCAGTCACTATATGGTCTCCTCATGCTGCCAACACCTCTGCGCTGTCATTCAGTCACTATATGGTCTCCTCATGCTACCAACACCTCCACGCTGTGTCATTCAGCCACTATATGGTCTCCTGACACTGATGCCACCTCCAGGCTCTGTCATTGTGCTGCTGTGCGGCAGTGATTCTAAGAGCGATGCCGGTAATCTGCATGCTATTCTGAATAACAGTATTATTTCACTACCCCAGCACACTCCATATGCGTTTTAGGACACAGCAAAGTGTCTACCCCTATAGAGGCTGTATGTAGGCTAGAAATAGCCTTTTTTAATATAGATTCGCCGCAAAAATATTCGGATCGAAACAAACTTTTTCATCTCTAGTTTCAATCATAACCAATTGTAACACATTAACGTCTCCTCCAAACAAACATGGCGAGAGACGCTGTGCTTCATGAAGGAATTCATTATATTGGAACGGTGTTTATTCATTCCCTGACGAATAGTCTAAATAGTATGAATAGTCAGCACAACATTCCACACACACAAGTAGGTAAATAAACATCATTACTAAAGGCACATGTAAAAAAAATTCACATTAAGGGCACGTATTTTATGCTGCGCAAAAACCGCCTCGAAACTCACTGCACACATAGAGCTGCCGCCGGAAAGCCTTGTGTGTGTGTTAAGCGAAGGATACGCACAGCATGAAATACGCTGCATACACAGAGGTGTCAGCAGAGAGTACTGTGGTCAGGCAGAAAGGAAATTTGAAAAGAACTTCCTGTGGATCATACAGCAGCTGATAAGTTCTGGAAGGGTTAAGATTTTTATTAGACGTAATTTACAAATCTGTTTAACTTTCTAGCACCGGTTGATTTGAAAAAATAAAAAATAAAATGTTTTCCAGTGGAGTACCCCTTTAAGCATGTTACAGGACAGGATTACATCCAGGAGTACACTTTTTGTCTAGGTGGAGGAATGTTTAGCAGAAACAGAGCTTGGAAATGTCAATCTAGTAAAAATCAGACCTAGATTTCCCAAAACCCTTCTATATGTTTCTTTGTATGAAGCATGATGTGGCCAGCATAATTCCTCTAAGACAAGGCATATGTAATTTTAACCCTTACCCTCCAGGAATATCTCTGTATATGCTATTAATGCAATGTAATACACAAGACAGTTTTTGCACATTAACTCCCGGTGTCTCCATATACAGATTTATTGAATTTGTGGAAAAGTTCCTCAAAACAGCTTCATACACATGGCAGCTGGATAACACATACTGGGGCAGTATAATCTGCTGGGTTTTGTGATACCTTATTATATACTGAGGACAACTGGATCTTTGAAGGGATTTCCTACTAACTAGATAACACAAATACATACAAAGGGAACCCTATTTAAGCATAGTTTAATGGTGGAAAAATAAGAGGACATGCACTTTACTTCACTCAACTCCCGTCCTTCTGAAGAACTGGCAGGAGGAGCTTCATTTACTGGAGCACAACGGCAGTGTGAACGAGCACCTACTTAGAATAGGTTATTGCCCCTTTGATGACCCCAGGGGTTAGATGCAGTTTTTCTTCTTCTAGGTGCGCTCTTAGCTCTTCATCCACATATTTAGTCTATTGAGAATATCTCAGGGCAGTTTATAGCTTTATGACATGGCCATATGAAAGCAGATACAACCCGCTCATCTTCATTCGTATCACTCAAGTGCAAGGCTTACTTTGATTGACTAGTATTCCATTGCGACCCTTTTCATTCGATTGTCTCTTGTGCTGACCTCCATCTCAGTCCACCGCTCCACGTGTATCCAAACCATGCTGGGTGTTGTCTTCCAACAGGGACATTACATGTGCATATCTTAGGGGGTGGAGCGTTATCTAGTAACTCCTCCCACTTGTCATTTACAGCGTTCAATCAATTGACTTTGTGACTATGAGGTCCGGCGTGCACCCCGTTCGTCGTCTCTCCACTGTCTCTTCTGTCAAGAAGCCGCCTGGATACGACCTGACCACCGAGTGGCTGTGGTACTGGAAGCATAAAAATGGCGCCTGGACACCGTATGGCCAATCTGTAAGTTCAGTACAGGGCACCCAATCATCTCCAGGGGGCAGAGAATGTGGCCACCCCATGACCCTGAGATCTCCCTGCCCAATATGAGGGGAGCAAAACTACAAATACTATGTGAAAGTTGACAGCTGATTTTACTTTCCCTGTTTCTGATCCTTTTAGAACGTGATAACAGCGAGCACCGCCATGTCTTCTTCAGACCTAGAAAACGTGTATCTCGCATTTCCCACCTCAGTTGTTCCTTTCATCGTGGGCAGGCACTGCTATGAGATCAATTTCTCAGGTAAGAAAGCACATAATGTAGTGATAAATACCATTGGGACCCGTGTGGGCCCCCCTGAGGGTCCACAATTCTTTAGTTCATATTAATGTCTGATTGCTTAAATACATAAACTAAACTACTGCACCCACCTGTGGACGTCGGGCCCTCATACCACCCTCATGGAGTCTGTTTCTGACCGTTAGAGTGGACACTTTTGCACAATGCACATTTGTGTCCTGCTGGAGGTCATTTTGCAGGGCTCTGGCAGTGCTCCTCCTGCTCCTCCTTGCACAAAGGCGGAGGTAGCGGTCCTGCTGCTGGGTTGTTGCGCTCCTACGACCTCCTCCACGTCTCCTGATGTACTGGCCTGTCTCCTGGTAGCGCCTCCATGCTCTGGACACTACGCTGACAGACACAACAAACCTTCTTGGCACAGCTCACATTGATGTGCCATCCTGGATGAGCTGCACTACCTGAGCCACTTGTGTGGGTTGTAGACTCCGTCTCATGCTACCACTAGAGTGAAAGCACCGCCAGCATTCAAAAGTGACCAAAACATCAGCCAGGAAGCATAGGAACTGAGAAGTGGTCTGTGGTCACCGCCTGCAGAACCACTCCTTTATTGGGGGTGTCTTGCTAATTGCCTATAATTTCCACGTGTTGTCTGTTCCATGTGAAATTGATTGTCAATCAGTGTTCTTCCTGAGTGGACAGTGGGATCTCACACAAGTGTCAGTGACTTGGAGTTACATTGTGTTGGTTAAATGTTCCCTTTATGTTTTGAGCAGTGTGTTATATCGTTTTAATCAGTGTCACCCGCACTTCTAGCCATTACTGCTGGTTAATGTGCGTAAGTGTAGTGACAGATTTCCTTTAAACTAAAAAGAGATATCCACAGACTGTAGGCGACCTGAGGGCTTACTGTATCTCATTTATTATATTTCTATTATAGGCACATTGGGTTCTGTGCCCTACTTAGTTATCCTCAGTCCCCAGTCTCAGTGGGTCTAGATTGTGAGCTGCACTGATCAAACACCTGTTTATAAGGATCTGATTTGTTTTCTTACTCGACCATCTGCCTGTAACCTATGACAACCAAACACTGCCTGCTGTGACCGCTGCCTGCCGCGACCGCTGCCTGCCGTGATCGCTGCCTGCCGTGATCGCTGCCTGCCGCAACCGCTGCCTGCCGTGATCGCTGCCTGCCGCAACCGCTGCCTGCCGTGATCGCTGCCTGCCGCAACCGCTGACTGTACGACTGTGGGGGGAATATTCAAAGACTTCTGTTATTAGGGATCTTTATTTTGCGCCTCAAAGAGTGTTAACTGTGCCTCATTTTCAGACGTGTGTTTGGTCTTTTGAAAAAAATGGGTCAAATAGCCCATCATTTAATACCAGGTATACTTGATATTATTGCTTTCATAAAGTACATCAAGGGGAGCAACCTGGGGATTCCCTGTGGGGAAGGGTGAAAATTCCCATAACCCCTTAGATACCACCACCTGGCATAGCCCTACATCAACCCATAAGTGACCTAGCCCATTCACCACCACTGCCAGGGGCCTTATGTCTATTTGTTCAGGTCATGAATCCCGCTGACATTCCCCTGCCTGAGACTGATTATTTGACTGCAGAATTGTCACGGCAGAAGACCCACCATGATCAACTCTACCAGATTCTGCAGACTGTACCTACTCTGTTTACTGTTCTTGCATCTGTAAAATTTCATTACTGCAACAGTCACGCGTAGCATTCACAACTTCCACCATCCATCTGTGGTGTCCTGGTACCGTATTGCATACCGTACCTTGGTTGGGGGTCCCCAAAGTCAGAGTTCCTTGGAACTGTGGGGGTCCGCTTCCCTTGTCATCCCCTAGTCACCTCTCAGTAAGTTAATATTATGCTAAAATAAATGTAAATGCTGTATATAATATGTTCTAACCTTCATAACGTCGCAGGACCTTAGCTCATGTGACGGGGCTTCAGAACTCTATGGTAGGTAAAAGGACCTTTGGTGGTTCATGGGTCATGTGATTACCCATAACACTTTGTAACAGTGAATGACAGATGGTATGGACCAATCCTAAAACGGCCAGCCCCTGCCCATATAAGGGAGCTGCGTCCAATAATCTCTCTCTTTCCTTGTGGGCTGCTGATGAGTAAAGACCTGCACAGCTGTCATCGGCAACTACTGGGCCAAAGCCTGCCGGCCTCGGCCTGAGACAAAACAGTGAGTTCTTACAACTTCCCCGCTAAAGCTAGCAGGATCACTGGACCTAAACAAACCCCTAAATCCAGCGGATCTGTGCTTAACAAATCTTCCTAAGCTAAAAGAACTTACAAGGTCCCAACCACATGTCAATCTCCGCTTGCTTATGCTGTATATAGACTTTGTTATATGGACTGTTCCTGTTATCCCATGTTACAGAAAATCTTCAGTAAAGTTTCCGACAGTTTTCAGCAAAGCTCTGGTTGTGGACATTTCATTTATTCTTCAACTCCCTATCGCTCTTGGGAAGGGTGGCGGTAGGCCAATCATCACAGTATTAACCCTCACCCTGGCGTCACGACTGACAAGAGTTAATTACACCCTTGAAATACCGCTCAGCAACACCCCAACTGCCCTACACCCCCCACGGGCTACCACACATCTTTCCTTGGCTTATAATTGTAAAGAAGACTCCAAGCCTGAGAGGTTTCTTAACCAGTCCCTCCATCACAAGGTACTGGCACATCAGGTCTCCTCCAATCGAGCAAAGGTGGCCTTCATAGTTTCTTTGTTAATTGATGAGGAACTTGTCTGGGCAACCCCCCTGTTGGGAGTGTCCAAAGGAGTAGTGCAGTGAAAATCAACTTATCCCCTATCCAAAGGATAGGGGATAAGTTATAGATCACAAGGGGTCTGAGCGCTGGGGCTCATCGCGATCTCCTGAATGGGGCCCCAGCAGTCTGCAGGAAGCAGCCATTCTGACCCCTGCAGGAAGCAGCCATTCTGACCCCTGCAGGAAGCAGCCATTCTGACCCCTGCAGGAAGCAGCCATTCTGACCCCTGCAGGAAGCAGCCATTCTGACCCCTGCAGGAAGCAGCCATTCTGACCCCTGCAGGAAGCAGCCATTCTGACCCCTGCAGGAAGCAGCCATTCTGACCCCTGCAGGAAGCTGCAGTCGACACCCCCCCCTCCATGTTTCTTTATGGCACACATGGAGGGGGCGTGTCAGTCCCTGCTTCGTGTGGGAGTCGGCACACCCCTTTAACTGCAGACTGCTGGGCCCCGTACAGGAGATCATGGGGGACCCCAGCGGTCGTACCACCAGCGATCTATAACTTATCCCCTATCCTTTGGATAGGTGATCAGTTAATTTTAACTACAAAATTCCTTTAATTTTGTCTTTACATTTAGAACTGGATTGGGATAGGAAAAAATTGCAGCAGGCGCTCAGGATCCCAGAGGAAGTAGTCACACTCAGGTCATAAAGTGGCAAAGTGCAGCAACTTTATTTGATGTACAGCATTAAAACAATGACGCGTTTTGGGGTGAAACTATCCCTTCATCAGATTGACTGACTGTAGTATATACACAACATGAGGCATGTGGGGTTTACATAGACAGGATAATTATCATACAAGCTGGAGGATGGTGCAAAGGTAAAAGGTCATCATATACATAACAGAATACAGTGGTTCCTCAACATACCATGGTAATCCGTTCCAAATGGACCATCGTTTGTTGAAACTATCGTATGTTGAGGGATCCGTGCAATGTAAAGTATAGGACAGTGGTCTACAACCTGCGGACCTCCAGATGTTGCAAAACTACAACACCCAGCATGCCCGGACAGCCGTTGGCTGTCCGGGCATGCTGGGTGTTGTAGTTTTGCAACATCTGGAGGTCCGCAGGTTGTAGACCACTGTTAGAGAAAGTTGTACTCACCTGTCCCCGCCTCTCCGGACCGTCACCGCTGCCCGGAATGTCGCCGTCCATCACTGTCGCCGCGTCCCCGGGGTGTTACCGACACTCCGGCAAGGCCTCTGCTTCCCCGGCATCCTCGCTCTCCGTCGCCGCCATCACGTTGTTACGCACGCCGCTTCTATTGGATGACGGGACGGCGTGCGCAGCGACGTGATGACGACGATGGAGAGCGCCGACGATGCAGGGGATCCCAAAGAGGACGCGCCGGAGCCCCGAGGACAGGTAAGTGATCGTCAGCGGACCACACGGGGCACCGTAAAGGGCTATCCGGTGGCAGCTGAAGCAGTCTGCGCTGCCGGATAGCCGTTTATGCGATGGCCCCGACATAAAAAAAAAGCATCGTATGTTGATGCTGCCATCACTATGTGATGGCCTCTGAGAGACCATTGCATGTTGAAATTATCGTATGTCGAGGGGTCACTGTAATTGCACTGAAATATACTTGTAAAGAACCACTGTAGAGACTGGGGGGGATATAATGTATATTATATAATAGACGCTGAAAACGAGCCCCAAGTGAATAATAACACTGTGTAGTAACTAATGCATTGTTATGTGGGTAGGGATTGCGTACAGGAAAAGTGGAAATGAAGCTTGATTCGCACTGTCATGATGTTAATGCGTGTCATGGCAGTAAACCCTGGCACGCTCAGGCTCCGCTGGTCAGCCGTGATGTGTTGCTATAGATGCGTGTGTCTTGAAACACTATGCAATTGGTAATTTAAACTTATGTTGCTCCGGTGTTTATTCATATCTGCACCTAGGAAAGCCGGGTGCAGTGTAAAGTGTGTGTTTGGTAGCTGAATGAGGGGGGTGTCACGATCACACCCTATCGGTCCTGCCAAGACATTAGAGAGAGTGTGATGGTGCAAGGGTTAAAGCCACCAGACCTCTGGGTATCTACTACTAGTCCCAGCAAGTCACCAAATTAACCCTTAGATAAACGTGTTTTACCAGAGCCTCCTTCAGAAAGGTGAGCTCATTTATTTAGAGATCAAAGGCCAGAGCTGATTAATTAAACATTTAATCTGATAAAAGGTATCACAGTGCTGACTATATAAAAATACAGGAACAAATGACATACAGGTACAAAAATATCTAAAAGAGTTTAGCAAGACAAGTTCAGAAAACAAAAGATGAAGTTCTTACAGCATGATGGTATAGCAGTCTTTTGAGAGTGAGGGTCCAGCTGTTCCTAGGATGGTCTTGTCAGCTTGGGGCACAGCCTTGAACACACAACTTTTAGTCTAGCATTGTTTAAATATCATATCTGCTTTCTAGGGAGGGAGACTCCATCCCCCCTCTGCTCTGATCCCACCAGGTGGGGCATCCCACCAGAGTGCACGACTTCAAAAAAGCCTTTGACTTCAAAGGAGATGTAAACAAACAGCCAGACCCCCCCAATAAAATGTAATACACAAAAACACAGTCTGATTGACCTCTCACCTATGTCTTGGATAATACATCACACAGTTATAATTTATAATACACATATAGGATTTTAATAATCAGGCCTTGGGCCTGACACCTCCCCCTTAAGATGGGGACAGAGAGATCTTGCCGTGCCAGGCTGATAGATCTGTCTCCATTAACCGTCTATTTCTTTTCTTGACACCACGGGCCTTGCATTCCCAGGCAAAGATGGCACTGAAGGGGCCTATTTCCTCATTTAGCTGCCTTTTCTTTGTAGCTGAGAGCTGTGGATTGATCTCTACATCCTGAAGGGATCCCTGGCTCTTAGCTTCCTCCACTCGGTCTAGTAGGGGATCACTACCGTGCCCTTCCTCTGGTGCACTACATACACTGAGTACCACCTCCTCAGGGTCATAGTATGCCATATTAATGTGGTACTGTCTCTGCCTCTGACCTTTCTCATCAAGGGCAACTACATATGTGGTGGGTTCTAGGCGCTGCAGAATGGGGAAGGGACCCTCCCAGGCAGCCTGCAACTTATTCTGCCTGATGGGGTTCAGAACCATTACCTTCTGTCCCACTTCATAGACCCGGTCCCTTGCATTGTGATCGTACCAGTACTTCTGCCTGGACTGTGCTGCTATGAGCTTGTCCTGTACCAGCCCAGTCAGTGCCTGCATCCTGTCCCTGAATCTCAGAACATACTCCACCACAGAAGTCTCAGGGGCAGGTAGCCCCCCTTCCCATTCTTCCCTAACTAAATCTCGGGGTCCCCGCACTTTGTGACCATATAATAACTCAAAGGGCGAGAAACCTGTAGACTCTTGGGGTACCTCCCTGTAAGCGAATAACAGATGGGGTAAATACTTTTCCCAGTCTCTGCTCTCCAATTCTACAAATGTTTTTAGCATTTGTTTCAAGGTGCCATTGTTACCGGACACTCTGTCCAACCAATGTAGAGGGTTGTGATCAGTTATGACACAGGTATGGCTCTAATTTTTGCAAAGCCCAGACCACAGCTAGACATTCCTTCTCTATGACCGCATAGGCCACTCCCAAATGTCCTGCCAGGGGGGTCTTATGGGCCAACCTCAGCAGCTCTTTCCTGTACTGCCTAGGAACCACTAACTGCCTTTCTCTCTCCTGGGCCCCTAGCATGCCTTTGGAAAGGGATTTCCAGTACAAGATATCATTTTCCCAATATACCCCGATACCCATCTGTGTCAAAATCTGTATGCTCAGCACGTTGTCTCAGCCCTTCAAGGGAAGGGTCACTGCGCAGAGCCTCCCGGAAATGCTCATTTCCCTCCCCCCATCTTGGGGCATCAGGGAGCACATTTCCCCAAGATGAACTAGCATCTCCACCTTCCTCTCCCTCAGTTCCAGACATAACAATGTTACAGGCATCATACACAGGGCTATCACTCCTTCCCTCCTCCTCCTTAGGCTCACAGGATTGGGACATATCACTCACTGCTGGTCCCTCATCCTTAAATGTCACCAGGGGCACACCAACCCCTCCCCCTAGCCCATCTCCACTAGGTTTTGGCATTGGCAATGCATTATCACCACATTTTACAATACACCCCATTCCACTTTTGGAAAACATTACTGGTTCAGTCACAGGTAAACAAATATCAATCCCCTGCACTCCCTCCCATTTATCACGTTTCACAATACACCCCTACTTCACTTTTGGGAAACATTACTCGTTCAATCACAGGTAAACAATTATCAATCCTCTGCACTCCCTCCCAGTTACCACATCTCGCAGTGTCTCGCACAGTACCTCAGAATGAACAGGGCTCTCTCCTAGCCCATCCGGTGTGCAGGTAGTGTCCTCTGGAGCATAATGACAGAGCATCCGACCCAAATCATTCCCCAGCAGAACATTAACAGGGATGTCCTCAGAGGCCCCCACCTCCCGCAAACCCTTGCCTGTACCACAATCCAGGTACACACGGGCCATGGGAACAGCAGGCCGCACACCTCCAATTCCTTTTAAAGCCATGATTCTTCCAGGGATGATGTCCTCTGTATCCACCACTTCTGGACGCACCAAGGTAAAGGAGGCTCCAGAATCTTGCAAACCCACTGTCACCCGGTCACCCACAGTTACACTCTGCAGGTTATCCGCTCTTTTCTCCACCGCTCCGGACACCAGAAGAACGGCTGTGTGTCCTCCAGCTACTGGTGGAGAATTCTTTTTGTTGGGGCACGTGGCACTCAGGTGCCCAATATTGTTGCATCTGTAACATCGGCGGGTTTCCCCCTGACCCAATGTGGCTCCTGTTGCTTTTGGGAATGATGGCAAGAATTTCCTGGCTGACCTGGTGGTGCTTTGTGGTTGTGTGGCTCCCCTCCAGGTACTTGCTCTAGCTTGTGCAGATCCACGCTTTGCTGCTGGCGCCCGGTTGTTGGCAAAGTCATCTGCTAGTTCTCCTGCTTCCATGGCTGTCTTGGGCTTGCGGTCCAAAATCCACTCTCTGGCTTCAAAGCTCCGTGTTTGGAGAAACTGATCCAGGACCATCAAGTCCTCCAGGGCCTCATAGGTAGTGACTTGTAGGCCCCCAGTCCATTGCCTGAATGCAGTCCTTAGCTGACCTGCATGTTCAGTGCAGCTTTCTGTGGCGCTTTGTTGCAAAGTGCGAAACTTTTTCCGATAAGTCTCTGGAGTCAGATTAAAACTTTTGAGCAGGGCAGATTTTATTGCCTCATAGTCCTGGTCACTCTCCGAGGAAAGAGAAGCAAACACATCCAGAGCTTTCCCTCGCAACCGTGGGGTTAGATATCGTCCCCACTGTTCCTTAGGTAGATGGAACTGCTGGCAAACCTTTTCAAATCCCCTCAGGAACACATCCAGATCACCATCTTCCTCCAATATGGGGAAATCTTCCAAGCGGGGTTTGTGGTCTCCTTGATCCTGCACATCACTCCGTGCAGATGAAGCATCCCCTCTCAGCCTCAGAACCTCCAGTTCATGCCTTCGCTGGGCCTCTCTTTCTGCGGCTCGTGCCTGGGCCTCTCTCTCAGCAGTTTGGTACTGGAGAAGCAGTTGGAGTTTCATATTGGCATCCACATTCCCAAGGTGTTGTAAGGCAGTCCGCATATAAGAGTCCAAGGCCTCATGTGGAGTACTGTCCTGCTCTTCTGCACGGCATCATACTCCACAAGATCAGCAATAAGTTGTTCCTTGTTCTTTCCTGCGGTAGGGATGTCCTTTTCTTGGCACATTAGCTCCAGTGCAGGCTTGGACTGCTTGCGATATGCCTCCATATTTCTGAGATGAGACAGAGGAGGTAAAACAGGAGATGGGGAGGACAGAACTGTCTTGCACTCTTTTTGTATGTCTTATAAACCAGCACTGAGCTCCGTCTTTGGAATTTACACACAAGAAGATGTATGCAATTTCTTTTTAGCGCTAAGATTTCCCTACAGGTAAAATCCAGCAAGCACTAAAAATCTCTAAATATATCCCGATGCTGCCACCAGTAGTCACGATCACACCCTATCGGTCCAGCCAAGACATTAGAGAGAGTGTGATGGTGCAAGGGTTAAAGCCGCCAGACCTCTGGGTATCCACTACTAGTCCCAGCAAGTCACCAAATTAACCCTTAGATAAACGTGTTTTACCAGAGCCTCCTTCAGAAAGGTGAGCTCATATATTTAGAGATCAAAGACCAGAGCTGATTAATTAAACATTTAATCTGATAAAAGGTATCACAGTGCTATGCATAAAAATACAGGAACAAATGACATACAGGTACAAAAATATATAAAAGAGTTTAGCAAGGCAAGTTCAGAAAACAAAAGATGAAGTTCTTACAGCATGATGATATATCAGTCCATGTGTTGGGGCACAGCCTTGAACACACAACTTTTAGTCTAGCATTGTTAAATATTATATATTATCTACCTTTTTGGAAGGGTGACTCCATTCCCCCTCCCCTAAAAGAACTGCATAATGGCAGAATGGATAAATATCAAAAATATGATTTAAAAAAGTATGATTATAAATATGAATAAAGCTATAAATGTGAAGTGGTGTTAAAATAAAGCATGGTAGGGATTGGTAGCAATATATAATAGTATGATAAAATTTTTATTTATAGTACATATAAAAAATAATAATAAGTAATTAAGGAGGAAGAATAAGGGGGAGGAAAGGTAAAATGTGTATATGAAATGCGTCATAAGTACAATAAAAAACGATCATTTATACAATAAAAAATGGTGAGCTGAAAAATAAATTAAAAACAAAAAGTTACTTTCTATGCATTCATTAAGACCTGAGGGAAATAAAGTACATAACTTTAATATCCAGAAATTTTTCTCGCTGTCGCAGTCTATTAAACCTCTGGGGGACATCATTATCAATAAATTCAATGCAAGTCACTGTAAAATCTGAAAAATTAGCACGATGGTGGGTCAAATCGTGTCTCGAAACACTATGCAATTGGTAATTTAAACTTATGTTGCTCCGGTGTTTATTCATACGATTACGGAGGCACTGAATGGTGTGGCCTACATACTGTAGGCCGCAAGTACACTCCAAAAGATATATGACATATTGGGAGTCACATGTCATGTGGCTTTTGATTTGGAAAGTGAAGTAAAAATGAACAAAAAGAGGTGCGCTCCTAGTGAAATATTGCGGGGTAATCAGTAAGATGAATGTAAAATATTGCACCTTACCATATGGTGTTGCACTGAGTTAAGGGCCTTAACTCATTAGCAGGGATTTTGTGCTGGTCGGCTTTAATTTTTAGGATGTCAGTTTTCTTTTTCATTATCTGAACATTTAAAACTGGCGCCTTTTTTCTTGTAACTCATACTGCCTGACGAAGAATCCTGTCCGGATTAGAAACTTTTAAGTTGCACCATTTTAAGAAATAAAAATTTGCCTTTTTAACGCTCTGGCAAGTTTTTACAATTTCCAAGGAAGGCGTCATCCGGAGGTTCATTATCTTTTACCCTTTCCTCATCTTGATTTGGAAAGTGTCTTTAGTGCTGCTGGACATGAAAGAGGTTTTTCCGTGTGCAAGAGAAGAGCAGCACTTACACCGTGTGCGATTGCATTTAAAACAACCATTCTTGTGGAGAAATGTTGGCTTTTTTTCTTTATTTAGATTTTTCAGATTGCTGGGGGCAAGGATATTTTTCAGAGACCTTGCTCTCCAGTAGGTAACTCTGGGTTTTGATGGGAGGGCGGATCGAAGAAAAGGGTAATTTCATAAAATATCCCAATATTTGGTGAGAATGGTTCTGATTGGGGTAGCATTATTCAAAAAGGTAGTGATTAAATTGCAAGACCTTTCATTACCAGGGTTTTAACCGTTCTGAATACTGAGTTCGGATTTAGAAAGACATTCGGCTTGTGTTAATGAACTGGCCTTTTTGCTTGCTGTATGTATAATCCTGGAAGGGTATTTATTTTAGCAAAAAAACCTTGATTTTAGAATACTGCTTTATTTTTTGTACTTGGATTCCAGTGTACAAGGACGAGGCGCTGTCCTCTGGTCTTTTTCTTTTTTCTACTTTACATTTAGAAGACTGTTTGAAGAACCAGGTCAGGCATAGTCTGCAACTACTTCTCCTCTCTGTCTAAGCCAAGACAACTGTACTGAAAAGCAATATGCTATTCAGTTCCATACTTTCGTTTTTGAGCTTGCCTGGAAAAATGATGTATGAAGGTCTGGTGGACTGCATTACAAACAAGTTAGTGGGTTGTTATCTCCCCAACTCTGTAGACTAACTTATTTTATTGTCCATGCAGATAGACACCTGGTTCTGAGAAGGACAACATAAGACTAAATGTACCAGGTACCCTATTTTCAGAAACCACTTCTACTTTCTACGACACCATCTCAGGTCAAGACCATGCAATTGGAGAGCGTCAAGCTTTCTTAGGGGAAGTGACAAAGTCATAATTTATGTTTTTACTGTGAGGCTAAAGTTCGTTTTCTGCAGGATTGTTCAGGAAACTTCAGTTTCTAATTGATCCAATGTATGATGGCCTCACGGACTTTACAGGATTCTAGGCCTTTCCTGGTTGCCAAACATCATGATCCAGTAATTGAATGGAGTTTGTGTGTTATGTTGGGGGCAGTATTGTTTTTCCCAATGTCTTTGATGACAGTAAATGGAAGGCTAAGACTCTACCTCCTTATGACTGTCCCATTGACCTGCTCCCTGGAACTTCTCTAGGTATATTAAAAAGATTCTGAACAGAGGTGTGTTTATCTTTCCAGCAGCTAAAAAAAATCTAGTTTGCTTCTGCCTGAGTACTGTATCATCCAGATTCCTTTTTACTCTTCTTTCTAGGAGTTGACACCATTACTGTTGGAGAGGGAGCCATTCTTTCTCATGGAAACAACAGATGTAAAGTGACAAAATATGGCTTCTTCCCCAAAGCATTCTTCGTATTAGTGACCAGGAACATCTCACAATCAAGCTGGTTTGGGATACGTGGCATTATTACAGGAGATATATCACTATTTTGGACCTATGGATGGAGGGTAAATATCAACAATATATTACAACTGATCACTCAAGGTGATCACTAGTACCCTATATTTCCCATCCACTAAAGATTGTGCTCCAATAAAACATAACTTTTAATTATTGCCTATTATTAAAATATTCAATCAGGTAGGTCCCTTTAATAACATTGTAAACTTGTGGATCTGCATGTAACTACATGCTAGTATGGTAACCATACACTAATATTGCACTGTTTAATTGTTTCGGCTGCAGTCCGCAACAAAGAGGTAGGCATGGACCTACACTGATGATATTAAAATATTAAACACACATCGCCCCCCCACAGACGTTTCACCACTAACAAGTGGCTTTATCAAGGGCTATAGGGCAAATGGCGTGTGTTTGAGCCAAACTGGGATTTATAAAACCTCCCCTGTGTGATGTCATCAAACAGGATGTGACATTCATGGAAGAATTCCAAACATTTCATTGGCAAATCCATGGATAAACAATCAAACTGACCAATGGGTTGGAATACCTGGGAGTGACGTTTGCAGCTCCCATAATTCATTACCATGATTGCCATATACTTAAAGGACAACTGTAGTGGTCAAAAATCCCTGCCCAAATGTTCCCCAAACAAAAGTTATACAATTCAGTCAATTAGTCCTATTTACCTATATGCAGCCGTTTCTGAGATATTAGAGTTGCCAGCATAGCCCAGTAGTCCTGCGTCCGTCCCCTATTCATTACATTGCAGCCGCCATCTTGGGGACGGAGATCTCTTCCTCCCAGCAGTGTTTGTGCTCCCCCCTAGCCTCTGTCAGCTCCTCCCTGCTTATGCATATGCATGAGCGGGTGCTTTGTGAGGCAGCCATAGGCTCATCCTCAGAAACGCCCCTATCTGTAAGATTCAAGCAGGGGGAGAATGAGGACGTCCACAGCTCCTCCCCCCTCTGTCCACAGCTCCTCCCCCCTCCCCTGCTCTGTCTACATAGGACCTCACTTATCATCGGGAGGATTCAAGTTATCACGGGGGAAACACAGAGCAAACCACAGAGCAGGGAGGGGGGGACGTGTGTGTGAAGGAGACATATTACACTGCACGGGCTGGTGGTGTATACAGGGAATAAATATCATACTGGGGGGGGGACTACTGAATGACACATGCTGGGAGTTGTAGTCCCTGTTATGTGTGTGTGTATGCCAGTGTTTCCCAACCAGGGAATGCTGGGAGTAGTAGTTTTGCAACATCTGGAGGCACCCTGGTTGGGAAACACTGGTGTATGAACTACAACTCCCAGGAGACTACAGAGATACAATATAGGTGTTGGTGAACTACAACTCCCAGGAGACTACAGAGATACAATAGAGGTGTTGGTGAACTACAACTCCCAGCCAGGAGACTACAGAGATACAATAGAGGTGTTGGTTACATACAACCCCCAGGAGACTACAGAGATACAATAGAGGTGTTGGTGAACTACAACTCCCAGCCAGGAGACTACAGAGATACAATATAGGTGTTGGTGACATACAACTCCCAGGAGACTACAGAGATACAATAGAGGTGTTGGTGAACTACAACTCCCAGCCAGGAGACTACAGAGATACAATATAGGTGTTGGTGACATACAACTCCCAGGAGACTACAGAGATACAATAGAGGTGTTGGTGAACTACAACTCCCAGCCAGGAGACTACAGAGGTACAATAGAGGTGTTGGTGAACTACAACTCCCAGGAGACTACAGAGATACAATAGAGGTGTTGGTGAACTACAACTCCCAGGAGACTACAGAGATACAATATAGGTGTTGGTGAACTACAACACCCAGGAGACTACAGAGGTACAATAGAGGTGTTGGTGTACTACAACACCCAGGAGACTACAGAGATACAATAGAGGTGTTGGTGAACTACAACTCCCAGCCAGGAGACTACAGAGATACAATAGAGGTGTTGGTTACATACAACCCCCAGGAGACTACAGAGATACAATAGAGGTGTTGGTGAACTACAACTCCCAGCCAGGAGATTACAGAGGTACAATAGAGGTGTTGGTGAACTACAACTCCCAGGAGACTACAGAGATACAATAGAGGTGTTGGTGAACTACAACTCCCAGCCAGGAGACTACAGAGATACAATAGAGGTGTTGGTTACATACAACCCCCAGGAGACTACAGAGATACAATAGAGGTGTTGGTGAACTACAACTCCCAGCCAGGAGACTACAGAGATACAATATAGGTGTTGGTGACATACAACTCCCAGGAGACTACAGAGATACAATAGAGGTGTTGGTGAACTACAACTCCCAGCCAGGAGACTACAGAGGTACAATAGAGGTGTTGGTGAACTACAACTCCCAGGAGACTACAGAGATACAATAGAGGTGTTGGTGAACTACAACTCCCAGGAGTCTCCTGATACAGTAGAGGTGTTGGTGAACTACAACTCCTTTATACACTCAAACAGCAGAAAGCTGACACGGCATGCTGGGATTTGTAGTCTTGCAACAGCTGGAGTCACCTCTGCAACTCCAAGCATGCACATACAGCAGAAAGCTGACAGGGCATGCTGGGATTTGTAGTCTTGCAACAGCTGGAGTCACCTCTGCAACTCCAAGCATGCACATACAGCAGAAAGCTGACAGGGCATGCTGGGATTTGTAGTCTTGCAACAGCTGGAGGCACCACTGGAATTCCCAGCATGCCCGAACAGCATATTAAATAACTGGGCATGCTTGGAGTTGTAGTTGTGAAAAAGATGGAGGGACCCCTATCAGGACAGTTTTATAGACAAACAATTATGTTTTTTTACCATTTTTCCTTTCACTCTCCACTCTCCAGTGTCCACACTACAGTGAGCGCGGGGGCAGCTGTTTCATCACTGGACAGGAGCAGCATGGGGAGGGGGAGATGAGCAGAAGAGGAGGGTATATGCATAGGGGAGGGAGATGTGGGCGTTACAATATAATAATTTGCTCGGGGGATAGAACAGGGGGAGGGCAGCAGCTTACAGGAAGTAAGCACAAGGCATGATGGGAGATGTAGTTTTATTTTCACTTCTCCGTAATTCGTGTGCTGATAACGGGAGAACAACTGGGCCAATTTTGATGGGGGAGACATCGTTGGAAAGGTCTTTCAAAGACCTATTAAATGAGGTAAAAAAAAAGTTTTTTTGCCCAGCACTGCAGATGTCCTTTAAGCTAATCAGGGACTGGGTTCTTACTGTCCGTATTCCCCACTAGCTACAATTGCGATTCCATGCGCCAGCTGATAGACTCTGCTATGAGTGCGATCACCGACCGGGCTTGCGCACGTTATTGTTTACCTACATCATGATTGGTGCCTCCTTCGTGCGCTGCTTTTGTTTCTCTTTAACCTCATTGGTTCTCTTCTTGTAACCTGATGTAAGCGCGATGTTATTGTTTACCTACCCAGTGATTGGTCCACCCTCCGGATGACATGGGCTAAGGATATACATGCTTCCTTTAAAGCTACTAAAGGAAGAAGCACTAAAGGAAGAAGCCTAAAACCAACTAATATTATTTGTCATCAACAGTTATACATGATATTCTTCTTCTTCTTCTTCAAAAAAAAAAAATATATTGGGATTATCTTTGTAATACTGATCAGTGGAAATGCATCTAAGAGTGCCAGCTAGTTAGTAGCATCAATTGCTTGTACCCCATAATTGTAAGCGCTGCGGAGTCTGTAGACGCTATATAAATAAATAATAAATAATAATTGCCAGTCCTTCCCCATGTATCCTCCTCCCCCTCTCCCTCTTTATAAATTATTAATTAGGTAATACAACTTTAATATGGTCCTCCCTACTTCTATAAAGTCCAACCTATATATTTAGATGCCTCATCCTATTAGTCCGTAAAATCAATATTCATCAGTTTATATAGATCCTTGTTGAGGGATCAATTATGAAATTATTGTATCAGTAACAGATTAAAACCAGAAATGAGAATTTCAGTTAGTGCAGAGTTTTCTGCACATAACACTTTGAAAGGGGTAATACATGTTATAAACCAATTGTATGGAATAATGTCACCTGGATTTAAGCCAATGGGGAGAAGGTAAACAAACACACACGTATATCCTTAGCCCAGGTCCTCCGGAGGGTGGACCAATCACGGGGTAGGTAAACAAAACATGCGCATAAGCATGATCGCGCTTACATCAGGGCACAAGAAGAGGACCAATGAGGTTAAAGAAAAACAAAAGCATGTGTGAATGCCCAGCCCATGTCTTCCGGAGGAGGCACCAATCATGATGTAGGTAAACAATAACGTGCACAAGCCCGGTCGGTGATCACACTCATAGCAGAGTCTATCAGCTGGCGCATGGAATAGCTTGTGACGGATCCTAGAGTCACCCTACCTACTTGGATGGACTTTAAGACATCACTATTTGTACCCCTCAGTTGATGTTGTCCAGTGACATAAAGCTCAGAGTTAAAATACTTTTATTTACTGTTTTCATACACTTTCTGCACACGGTCCACTTTCTGTGCACAATACACCTTTTGCACTCAAGGCACTGTATAGGGAGAGCTAATCCCCTTTGTTGGATTGTCTCCCAGACTCACTGTCAACTGGATGACCTTTGTTGGATTATCTCCCAGACTCACTGTCACCTGTATTACCTTTGTTGGATTATCTCCCAGACTCACTGTCACCTGTATTGTCTTTATTGGATTATCTCCCAGACTCACTGTCACCTGTATTACCTTTGTTGGATTATCTCCCAGACTCACTGTCACCTGTTTTGCCTTTATTGGATTATCTCCCAGACTCACTGTCACCTGTATTGTCTTTATTGGATTATCTCCCAGACTCACTGTCACCTGTATTACCTTTGTTGGATTATCTCCCAGACTCACTGTCACCTGTTTTGCCTTTATTGGATTATCTCCCAGACTCACTGTCACCTGTATTACCTTTGTTGGATTATCTCCCAGACTCACTGTCACCTGTATTGCCTTTATTGGATTATCTCCCAGACTCACTGTCACCTGTATTACCTTTGTTGGATTATCTCCCAGACTCACTGTCACCTGTATTGTCTTTACTGACCCTTCCCCCTGTGATGTCCTTCCTATAAAAGAAGACACTTGTTCCACAATAAAGAGTTCTGATTTTATACCTGAAGACTGGTGTTGCCTGGTTCTTTGGGTACAAGGATGCAATAATCTCTAGTTCTGCCTGGGGATATTGCCTGTGATATGCTGGGGCTTGTCATCCGGAAGGAGAAGTCACTTTTGGCAAAGTCAGTCCATCACAATTGGTGGCAGAGGTTGGATCTGACTTCTCCAGGATCGACACTGAGACCAGCCCAGCTGGGGAAGATACAGCCGCTGGCTTGACCCGGTCTCAGCAACTTACCCTGGCAAGGAAGAGCCCGTAAGGATGGAGGATTTCTGAAGCTGCAGTATGCCATGGAAGATATGTCCATGCAAGAGAGAGCCTTAATTCGCTTGCAGATTTGGGAAGTTGTTCTTGAGGAGTCGGTGAGAAGCCGAGCACAAGTCCTGCCCACCCCAGAACAGCGCTTCAGGGAACAGGTCCACTTGCGGCTTCGCTACCTCTGAGAGCAACCCACGGGCAGCGAAATGGTTGAGTTGCACAGATTATTGCAGAAAGAAATGGAGCTCAAGGCTCATTATCGTGCCCTGTACTGGTGGGCAAGCTGCAGGCAGTCGGAGCCAAACACAGCCTGTTCTCCGGAAGGGACAGACTTCGGCTGGCCTGGTCTATTGTGGGATGCATTCGAGGCATACAGACTCTGGGACATCCAGGACAAGCAGAGAGAGATGCTGTCGCAGTCGGAGGTGCCAGACCTGGAACCGGATCTATCCTGGCTGACGTATCAGGAATGGTACCTCGAGGAAGACTACCTGTCCTTGTTTGAGGGGGATTTCTACGGTCACGAGCTATGTACAGCAGAGGAAACCAGCACAGATGAGACGGCTGGTCTCTGTCTTCCCCTTCCCCTGGATTGCACACCGGACCGCGACGCTCTAGCAGTATCCGGTCAGGACACCAGGGTGGAAGCGCCGGCATTAGGGCTGGGTTCTGCTACACTCTGTCCAGAATGAGGCACCAGTGCCAGCTCTACAGCTACAGAGGGGTCAGTGATCCCTGTACCAGTCCACCCTGGATCCCAGGCAGTTGGCCTGGATCCTCAGAGACTGTTTAACAGCACAGGAGCAAGCACAGACGGTGCGGCTCCCCAGATAGAGAATTTTACGCTGGGAGATGGAGCGGTCGGCTCAACTCCCCAGCGCAAGAGGTTGCAACCAAATGAGGAGGCAGTTGACCTCCCTCTCCACCTACTGAGCACAGCCCCAGCTGAAGCGCCGGCTTCACGGCAGAGTCCTATTATACTCTGCTCAACAACGAATACTGCAGCTACAGAGGGAACCGTGATCCCTACACTGGTACAGCCGGGATCGCAGGCAGTCGGCCTGGTTCCCCAGCGGCTGTTTAACGGTACTGGTGAAAGCACAGTTGGTGCAGCTCCCCCACTGCAGAATTCCATATTGGGAGATAGAGTGGTCGGTTTACCTCCCCAGCGCCAGACATTGCAAACAGGTGAGAAGGTAGTCGACCTTCCTCTCCACCTTGTGATCACTTCTCCAGCTGCAGTGCCGGCATCAGGGCAGAGTTTTGCTACAATCTGCCTAGCACTGAAGACTGCCAGCAGGTCTGCAGTTATAGATGGGACTGTGGTCCCTGCATGGGTCCAGTCAGGATCCCAGACAGTTGACCCGGATCCCGAGTGGCTGTGGAACCGTACAGGGGTTGGCACAGTCGCTGCGGCTCCTCAGTGGCAGATATTGCAACTGAGTGAGGAAGCAGTCGGCCCCCTGCCCCTTCAACTGGTGACAGATGGAGTTTTCCTTTGGGAAAGGTTGCTTGGGAGGGGCTCGGAAGCTAGCCTCCTTCCCACAGACTATGGGCCAGGCCAGGCCTTCCCCCTCCCCTGGCCGGGGAGGGGGGTGGAAAAGCAGAAACATTTTCTGAGGGGAGCCCCAGTAAGCTTCATACAGGGTTTGCTGGTGTTGGATTACATTGTTATCGCACACCCCAACCAAGAGGAGGACCAACCAGGACAACTGCGTCTGGTGGTTGAAGCCCGGACAGCCCCAAGTGGATCCATTGGGATCGCACAGGGTCTGCCGTTTTAAAAGGGGGAGCACTGTGACGGATCCTAGAGTCACCCTACCTACTTGGATGGACTTTAGGACATCACTATTTGTACCCCTCAGTTGATGTTGTCCAGTGACATAAAGCTCAGAGTTAAAATACTTTTATTTACTGTTTTCATACACTTTCTGCACACGGTCCACTTTCTGTGCACAACACACCTTTTGCACTCAAGGCACTGTATAGGGAGAGCTAATCACCTTTGTTGGATTGTCTCCCAGACTCACTGTCCCCTGTATTACCTTTATTGGATTATCTCCCAGACTCACTGTCACCTGTATTACCTTTGTTGCATTATCTTCCAGACTCACTGTCACCTGTATTACCTTTGTTGGATTATCTCCCAGACTCACTGTCACCTGTGTGGTCTTTATTGGATTATCTCCCAGACTCACTGTCACCTGTATTACCTTTGTTGGATTATCTCCCAGACTCACTGTCACCTGTATTGTCTTTACTGACCCTTCCCCCTGTGATGTCCTTCCTATAAAAGAAGACACTTGTTCCACAATAAAGAGTTCTGATTTTATACCTGAAGACTGGTGTTGCCTGGTTCTTTGGGTACAAGGATGCAATAATCTCTAGTTCTGCCTGGGGATATTGCCTGTGATATGCTGGGGCTTGTCATCCGGAAGGAGAAGTCACTTTTGGCTGAGTCAGTCTGTCACATAGCTAGTGGGGAATACGGACGGTAAGAGACCAGTCCCTGATTGGCTTAAGTATATGGCAATCATGGTAATGAATTATGGGAGCTGCAAACGTCATTCCCAGGTATTCCAACCCATTGGTCAGTTTGATTATTTATCCATGGATTTGCCAATGAAACATTTGGAATTCTTCCATGAATGTCACATCCTGTTTGATGACATCACACAGGGGAGGTTTTATAAACCCCAGTTTGGCTCAAACACACGCCATTTGCCCTATAGCCCTTGATAAAGCCACTTGTTAGTGGTGAAACGTCGTGTGGGGGGGGGCAATGCGTATTTAATGTTTTAATATCATCAGTGTAGGTCCATACCTACCTCTTTGTTGCGGACTGCAGCCGAAACAATTAAACAGTGCAATATTAGTGTATGGTTACCATACTAGCATGTAGTTACATGCAGATCCACAAGTTTACAATGGTTATTAAAGGGACCTACCTGATTGAATATTTTAATAATAGGCAATAATTAAAATGTATGTTTTATTGGAGCACAATCTTTAGTGGATGGGAAATATAGGGTATTATTACAGGAGAGGCTCAACATTCTTTGACTATTTATACTGCTCAGAAGAGTTTGCCCCTATAAAGTCAAGCCCAATGCTCTGTCCTATTCTTTTGATCCATCAGGCACCTAGTCATCTCCTCCAAACCTCAGTTTATTATTGATTCTAGCCATATGGTCTTTCTAGCACTAGTTCATCTTTGGTAAATTCTTTCAGGGAAGATTGTTTCTCAGCAGTAAATAGGAAAAGCAAACTTCCTAGGAAATTGACCAGCCACTCTGGGTCTAAGGTTTGCTCAAAAATGTGTTTGTGGAAATGTTTTACAGACATTATAACAATCAAGGGAGGGAAAGGGGGCAGGGGGAAAGGGGAGGGTTTAACATGGGCAGTAAAGTGGAAAGGGCAGAGGGATGTCCAAAAGCATATAATGAAGAAAGTCCAGCCTCCAACACCACCATTACTCTAGATTCAATCATGCATGCATTATAAACATCCAATAGATCCATATACTTCCAGAGATGAAACTGGACCAAAAGAAGCAAACCAGGGAAGGTCAAAGGGGCAACAAGAACCTGAAGATACATTATGAAGACAATGAATTAATGCTGTAAATCAGAACCTAGTGGATCTCCACCGCTTTGTGATTCTACCATGCAGTGACCACAAAGAATTTTTGTCTAATGTCTGCAGGGAATAGGGGTAGGAATCTAGTCCAGGTAAGGAAAAAAAACACACCCTTGTCCCTGAACAACAGAGACACTATCCATTCCATCTTTTCAGGGAGAAGATGGATAGAAGGAGGTGAATTAGAGATCCAGCAATGGAGTGTGGACCTTGCAGCAGCTGATGTATAAAACAGAAGTCGTCTCTAGTAGAAAGCAGCTGGAACTGCCGTACCTTTCAATCAGGTTGTGACTCTCGTGGTACGTGGGTCCAAAACCCCCGGATAGCTGTTCAACAGACAAACGGTGCTCTCTGTATAACAGGACACAATCCATGAACCACATAGGTAGAAGAAAAAACGCGAAGGCACTCGCGCCGGTCTGTGTATTTTATTGAACACAGGTTAAGTGCACGGCAACAATTGTTTCGCTACTAAGTAGCTTCTTCACAGCCTCCAGAAGTCGTTTCTCATGGACCAGTCTCACTCGGAGAAGTCTGGGGTAATACCAAACACATACCAATGTGAGGTGAGATGACAAGTAAGGTGGAGATGAGAGTCCATGTACACTCAAACCTGCACCAAGAAGACTTTAATAGAAGGACAAGACCAAAAACAGTGCAGGAAATCAGCATGTGGAGGGAGGGGGGGGGGGGGGTCTCTACATCTGTGATCCGTGGTGTTACCAATAAGGCAGAAAATATATACCCAAATTATTATGCAAATGATATTTAAGTGTCACAAAGATTACATTTTTAGTTTTTCAGTGTAACTCATGGATACATTGTATCTCAGGCTCTTTTGATCACTGAAAACAATCTCGGACACCTGGGATAATTAGATTGCCAGCTGAGCCCAATTTAAGAAAAAACTTCTAAAGGTGTTCACATTATTAAACAGACACCATTTTCAAGTAACATGGAGAAGAAAAAGGATCTATGAAATAGTTCAATGCCTCGGACGAGGTATGAAAACATTAGATATTTCACATAAACTTAAAGGGGTACTCCGCCCCTAGACATCTTATCGCCTATCCAAAGGATAGGGGATAAGATGTCAGATCGCCGCGGTGCCGCTGCTGGGGACCCCCGGGATCCCCGCTGCGGCACTGCGCTATCATTACAGCACAGAGCGAGTTCGCTCTGTGCGCAATGACGGGCGATACAGGGGACGGAGCCGCGTGACATCATGGCTCCGCCCCTCGTGACATCACGGCCCATCCCCTTAATGCAAGTCTATGGCAGCAGGCGTGACGACCGCCGCACCCCCTCCCATAGACTTGTATTGAAAGGGGCGGGCCGTGACGTCACGAGGGGCGGAGCCGTGACATAACGATGCTCCGGCCTCTGTATTGCGCGTCATTACGTGCAGAGCGAACTCGCTCTGTGCTGTAATGATAGCGCAGTGCCGCAGCGGGGATCCCGGGGCTCCCCAGCAGCGGCACCATGGTGATCTGACATCTTATCCCCTATCCTTTGGATAGGCAATAAGATGTCTAGGGGCGGAGTACCACTTTAAGCGTAATCATTACACTATTAACCCCTTAAGGACGCAGCCCATTTTCAGCTCTAGGACGCAGCCCTTTTTTGCACATCTGATCACTGTCACTTTAAACATTAATAACTCTGGAATGCTTTTAGTTATCATTCTGATTCCGAGATAGTTTTTTCGTGACATATTCTACTTTAACATAGTGGTAAATTCTTGTGGTAACTTGCATCCTTTCTTGGTGAAAAATCCCCAAATTTGATGAAAAAATTGAAAATTTTGCATTTTTCTAACTTTGAAGCTCTCTGCTTGTAAGGAAAATGGATATTCCAAATAATTTGTTTTTTTGGATTCACATATACAATATGTCTACTTTATGTTTGCTCATAAAATTGACAAGTTTTTACTTTTGGAAGACGCCAGAGGCTTCAAAGTTCAGCAGCAATTTTACAATTTTTCACAAAATTTTCAAACTCGCTATTTTTCATGGACCAGTTCAGGTTTGAAGTGGATTTGAAGGGTCTTCATATTAGAAATACCCCATAAATGACCCCATTATAAAAACTGCACCCCCCAAAGTATTCAAAATGACATTCAGTAAGTGTTTTAACCCTTTAGGTGTTTCACAGGAAAAGCAGCAAAGTGAAGGAGAAAATTCAAAATCTTCATTTTTTACACTTGCATGTTCTTGTAGACCAGATTTTTTAATTTTTACAAGGGGTAAAAGGATAAAACTTATACTTGAATTTGTAGCCCAATTTCTCTCGAGTAAGCTCATACCTCATATGTCTATGTAAATTGTTCGGCGGGCGCAGTAGAGGGCTCAGAAGCAAAGGAGCGACAAGGGGATTTTGAAGAGTACGTTTTTCTGAAATGGTTTTTGGGGGGCATGTTGCATTTAGGAAGCCCATATGGTGCCAAAACAGCAAAAAAAAAAAAAAACACACTGCGTACCATTTTGGAAACTAGACCCCTTGAGGAACATAACAAGGAATTAAGTGAGCCTTAATACCCCACAGGTGTTTCACGACTTTTGCATATATAAAAAAATATATTTTTTTTCTCACTAAAATGTGTGTTTCCCCCCCAAATTTCACATTTTTGCAAGGGTTAATAGCAGAAAATACCCCCCAAAATGTGTAACCCCATCTCTTCTGAGTATGGAGGTACCCCATAAGTTGACCTGAAGTGCACTACGGGCGAACTACAATGCTCAGAAGAGAAGGAGTCATATTTGGCTTTTTGAGAGCAAATTTTGCTCGGGGGGCATGTCGCATTTAGGAAGCCCCTATGGTGCCAGGACAGCAAAAAAAAAACACATGGCATACAATTTTGGAAACTAGACCCCTTGAGGAACGTAACAAGGGATAAAGTGAACCTTAATACCCCACAGGTGTTTCACGACTTTTGCATATGTAAAAAAAAAATTTTTTTTTTATACTAAAATGCTTGTTTCCCCCCAAATTTAACATTTTTTTACAAAGGATAATAGCAGAAAATACCCCCCAAAATTTGGAACCCCATCTCTTCTGAGTATGGAAATACCCCATAAGTGGACGTAAAGTGCACTGGGGGCGAACTACAATGCTCAGAAGAGAAGGAGCATCATTGAGCTTTTGGAGAGAGAATTTGGCCATGTGCATTTACAAAGCCCCCCCCCCCCCCCCCCGTGGTGCCAGAACAATGGACCCCCCACATGTGACCCCATTTTTAAAACTACACCCCTCATGGAATGTAATAAGGGGTGCAGTGAGAATTTACACCCCACTGGCATTTGACGGATCTTTGGAACAGTGGGTTGTGCAAATTAAAAATTTATTTTTCAATTTCACAGACCCCTGTTTCAAAGATCTGTCAGACACCTGTGGGGTGTTAAGGCTCACTATACCGCTTGTTACATTCCGTGAGGGGTGTAGTTTCCAAAATGGGGTCACATGTGGGTATTTATTGTTTTGCGCTTATGTCAGAACTGCTGTAAAATCAGCCACCCCTGTGCAAATCACCAATTTAGACCTCAAATGTACATGGTGCACTCTCCCTCCTGAGCCTTGTTGTGCGCCCACAGAGCACTTTGCCCCCACATATGGGGTATCTCCGTACTCAGGAGAAATTGCGTTACAAATTTTCTTTTATTTATTTTTTCTTTTATCGCTTGTAAAATTTAAAAGTATGGGGCAACAATGTTTTTTTTTTACACTAACATGCTGGTGGAGACCCCAACTTTACCTTTTCATAAGGGATAAAAGGAGAAAAAGCCCCCCAAAATTTGTTAGGCAATTTCTCCCGAGTACGGCGATACCCCATATGTGACCCTAAACTGTTGCCTTGAAATACGACAGGGCTCCAAAGTGAGAGAGCGCCATGCGCATTTGAGGTCTAAATTAGGGATTTGCATAGGGGTGGACATAGGGGTATTCTAAGCCAGGGATTCCCAAACAGGGTGCCTCCAGCTGTTGTAAAACTCCCAGCATGCTTGGACAGTCAATGGCTGTCCGGAAATGCTGGGAGTTTTTGTTTTGCAACAACTGGAGGCTCCATTTTGGAAACACTGCCGTAGGATACGTTTTTCATTTTTTTTTGGGGGGGGGGGGGGTTAGTGTATGTGTGTATATGTAGTGTTTTACTCTTTATTTTGTGTTAGTGTAGCGTAGCGAAGTGTTTTTAGGCTACATTCACACTGGCGGCGGATTACACTGAGTCTCCCGCTAGGAGTTTGAGCTGCGGTGGAAAATTTGCCGCAGCTCAAGCTTGATGCGGGGAACTCACTGTAATCCGCCGCCAGTGTGAATGTAACCTGTACATTCACATGGGAGGGGGGAAAAAAAAAACTCCCAGCATGCACTGACAGAGCGTACATGCTGGGAGTTGTAGTTTTGCAACAGCTGGAGGAACGCTGGTTGGAAAATACTGAGTTAGGTAATAAAACCTATTACCTAACTCGGTATTTCCCAAACAGTGTGCCTCCAGCTGTTGCAGAACTACAACTCTCAGCATGTACTGATTGCCAAAGGGAATGCTGGGAGATGTAGTTATGCAACAGCTGGAGGCACGCAAGTACAACTCCCAGCATGCCGAGACAGCCTTTTGCTGTTCCTGAATGCTGGGAGTTGTAGTTTTGCAAGATTTAGAGGGGTTCAGGCTGGAGATCACAGTGGTCCCTAAACTGTAGCCCTCCAGATGTTGCAAAACTACAAATCTCAGCATGCTAAGACAGCAAACTGCTGTCTGGGCATGCTGGGTGTTGTAGTTTTGTAACATCTGGAGGGCTACAGTTTAGAGACCACTGTCAGTGATCTCTAGCCTGTCCCGCCGGCGATCTCCTGCGCTGCCCGCGGCAGAGCAGGAGATCGCTTGGACGTATGCATACGTCCATTTGCGCGAACGTGTAGTTCGCCTGGACGTATGCATACGTCCAATAGCGGGAACGGGTTAAGAGATTTGTGGCTGATTCAGAGCACAGACGGGTTGGTGCAGATAAAGGCACATTGAGGAAGATTTCTGCCAGATCCATGCATCGGACCAAGAGAGCAGCTGCTAAAATACCATTACATAGCAGCAAACAGATATTTGAAGCTGCCGGTGCCTCTGGAGTCCCACGGACACCAAGGTGTAGAGTCCTCCAGAGTCTTGTGCATTAACCTTCTATTCGGCCACCACTAACCAATGCTCACAAGCAGAAATGGCTGCATTGGGCAGAAAAATACATGAAGACTAATTTTCAAAAAGTCCTGTTCACTGATAAGTGCCATGCAACCTTGGATGGTCCAGGTGGATGGAGTAGTGGATGGTTGGTGGACGGCCACCCTATTCCAACAGGGCTGCAACATCAGCAAGGCGGTGGTGGAGTCATGTTGTGGGCCGGAATAATGTGAAGGAGCTGGTCGGCCCCTTTTGCGTCCCCGAAGGTGTAAAGATGACCTCTGCAAAGTATGTGGAGTTTCTGACTGACAATTTTCTTCCCTGGTACAGAAAGAAGAACTATGCTTTCCGTAATAAAATCATCTTCATACATGACAATGCACCATCTCATGCTGCAAAGAATACCTTTGTATCAATGGCTGCTATGGGGATAAAAGGAGAGAAAGTCATGGTGCGGCCTCCATCCTCCCCTGACCCCTCAATCCTATTGAGAACCATTGTAGCATCCTCAAGCAAAAGATCTATGAGGGTGGGAGGCAGTTTACATCCAAACAGCAGCTCTGGGAGGCTATTCTGACATCTTGCAAACAAATTCAAGCAGAAACTGTCCAAAAACTCACATTTAATGGATGCAAGACGTGTGAAGCTGCTATCAAATAAGGGGTCCTATGTTAAAATGTAACGTGACCTGTTAAATGTTTACAAAGTTCATTGTTGTTAAAATTTTGATTGAAATAGCTTTTAATTTCAGTAAATGCGGCAAATACAACAAATGACAATTTTGAGTTCTTTACATCCTATAAAGTGTATTGAAACTCACCGTACCTAATAATTTGGCAAAGTGCAATTGTGGTAACCACGAGTGAAACCTGCGACCGCCACTACGCTGGGGTTAGCTACTTGGTTCTTGGGGGGGTTATGAACCCAGGGTCGGATGGTATTAACCCTTAATGTCACGTGACGCCACTGTAGTCTTGGTATCTCCCGGGGTACTACAGGTCCGGGGAACTCCGTCTCCCCACAGGCTAGCAAGGAAAGAATTGACTCCACACTCGGTTGCAGTTTAACGGAGGCTTTACTAACTTGAAGATAGGTGGTACAATCTCCACAGCGCTCAACCAAAGTCTCCCAAAGGGTTAACAGACAGTCTCTAGCATATATGCTTGGCTCTTACGGCCGGACTAGGAGTTTTAGGTCTGCGCTATATTAGGCTTGAGATTAAAGTCACTTACTGAAGTGTCGGTAGATTTGTGGCTTTTCGCTGGAAGATAAGGAATTGTCCTTTAGGAATCCTCTGATCAAGGCTGAAGTAAAGGCTGGATATTCCTCCATTCTGTACTTTGACTGAAATTAGTTGCTGTTTCTTCACTCTGAACTCAACTTCTCTCCTGAACTCCTGCACTCCTCTCCACTCAGCTTCTCTCCACACCTGAACTCTGAACTCTCAAGACCCCTGAACTGCTCTACACAGGAAATGCCACCCCTTATGAGGGAAGGCTAAACTAAAGCCCATTGGCCAGGCAGCTGTGGATCATAGAGTTGTCTGTATCCCCTTTAGGATTTACAATAAAGTTACCTACAAGTAATAACATAACACCTTACACAAAAGTTTAGTCTAGCCCTCAGTCCTCCACTCTCACATACTCTGACTAGGCATGAGGTTGCTAGGTAACATACTTAAAGCTACAGATACCTAATAACAGATTATTAAGTTATAACAGTGCAAATACACATTAGAAATGGTTGAGTCCCTGCAGGGGAGCCCCCAGGACACTGGACAGGGCCTGACAGGGCCTACAATACCTTGACACAATGTACCTGTACTGGGACACCACACAATGTAAGTTTTTTTATGTTGAAAAAAAATACTATTATCATTGGAAGGTTTGTTCAATAAATTTTGAATTGCCCTCTTTTTTTTATTTTTTTTATTTATAGTTTTATAGCAGAGAAGAGGAGATGTAGACATTACATTCTTTAGACATCCATGAGTCAATATCAGTAAATGGTAGCTCTTAAAAAAAAAAAAAAAAAAAACATTAAATCAAATTCCTCTGAAACAATCCCATTGACCCTTATCCTAGCCGTTGGAGCACGATATAATTCTAATACACAGTTCAAGAAATGTTTTTGAATTCCCAGGTGTCTAAGGGTTTCTTCCACGTAGATCCAGTTCACCCGGTCGAATGCTTTTTCCGCATCTGTTCCTAATAACATTGATGTAATCTTTTTGACTGGGCGAACTGGATCAAATCTATCGTTCTCGTGGTATTGTCCTTTGCCTCTCTTCCTGCACTGAACCCCACTTGATCTACATGGACAACACCCTCTATTGCTCTCGCCAGTCTACCCGCCAAGATCTTCGAAAACAGTTTGTAGTCTGCATTCAACAATGAAATAGGCCTGTAACTGCCACATTGCATTTTATCTTTTCCCTCCTTGGGGATTACCACAATTATCGCTCGGCTCGCATCTTTCGGTTGTGATTTCCCCTCTCTGACAGAGTTAAATGCTTTCAAAAAATATGGGGCCAACAATTCTCTTAACCTTTTATAGTAGACTGTCGAGAACCCATCAGGGCCCGGGGCCTTCCCTTCTGCTGTGTTCTTAAAGGATGCCTCCGGGATGAAACAACTTATCCCCTATCCTAAGGGGATAAGTGTTAAATCGGGGGTGCTGCTTTTGGCAATCTCTGGCTCTGCCATAGAATTGCATGGAGGGAGCCAGGGGGCCGTTTGGGAGATCAAGGATAGGGGATAAGTTGTTTCATCCCAGAGTTATTCTTTAATAGTTGATAACATGATAATTATGCATACTGTTATTTACATCAATTATTTAGGTAAATGAGAAAAATATAATTTGCATAATTTGGAACAGGGTGTATGCCCTATGTGTGATTTTCTAAACCATCTCCAAATAAAAATCAGAGGGATGGCATTTGGCTGCATTTAGCAAGGCCTGTAGGATACCATCAGTCATGATGTCCTCGAGTATGGCCATCCAGTATGACAAGCCGGATTTCACACCTGAACAGAGAAATTTACGAGTTAGCACACGATAATGCTTATGTCAAGATCGCCAAGGAGAGGAAAGGGTCATCCTGGTATTTGTCTGTCATGTGTTGTGTGATACTACGAAGATAACTAAAGGCTTGTAAGTAATAGAATGGATGGGGGTTGTCCTGGTTTTCTATTTATCAATTCCATGTTTCACTTCTAATATCTCTGATAGAAGAGATCAGCTCACCCCTCTAGAGAGTACTATGTGGTCTACTAGAAGTCCATTTTAACTTCCGATGTAACGCTGGCTGTTGGTGGCCACCACGTGTTTCACATTCTGCTACCTACTTTGGCAAAACAGCCCGCATGGCTCCACCTCCTCGCTGAGGGCTCCGGACTGTTCCCTCTGTCTCACCCAGCAACAGTGTCCAGTGCATCTAGCAGGGGCCACACAAGGCCTGTCTCTTTAAGGGGTCGTGCATGCCTCTCACTCTTTTCCCTCTCAATCCCTGATTGCCATCTCCTATTGAAGGGCGCTCCATCCTCACCTTCTCGCCTGAGCTACAAAGCGGTAATCCATTGCGAAGGTTCCATTGATTGTGCTTTATCCCATGTTTCCAGACTTCTGCCTGTTTTGTGACGCCGTCTTTTTTATAAATAATAATCAAAAAAAGCCCAGAGTGGGGAAGAGGTAATACCAATATTACAATAACAAACCCCAATCTCCCATAGTAGTTGTGATTTTAATAAAAGTATCTAGTCCCTAATAAGACGTACTGCAGACGTCGATACGCCAATATTGCTCCGCATAGGAGAGTTGAAACTGTCTATGTAGGGACCTTGCTGGTGTTTTTAAATACTCTATTTTGGACCTTTTAATAAGAGATAATAAAAGTGATGTTTTAATACACCTAACAAATCAAACAAGAGGGGGAATTGTTAACATAGGGGTTTTATACGCCGTCACCTTTGGTGATTGGGGTTTGGTATTGTAATAGCCGTCTTTTTTCTGACCTCGGACTGACTTACAGACTTCGGACTGCTGGACTACGCCTCTGCCTGCTGTTGAGCTAAACACCATTAGTGTTGAACGGCATAGACCATATTCGAATTATATATTCGTCATATATTCGCGAAATTCGCATATTCGTTATATTCGTTTTTAGTTTTTTGCGCATATGCGAAAATGTATGCACATATGCGCAAATTCGCGAATATTGAGCCTTCCCTTCTTTAATGGTATAGGAAACTAATGGGCTAGTGCAGTGGTCTCCAACCTGCGGACCTCCAGATGTTGCTAAACTACAACTCCCAGCATGCCCGGACAGCTGTTGGCTGTCCGTGCATGCTGTAGTTGTAGTTTTGCAACATCTGGAGGTCTGCAGGTTGGAGACCACTGCACTAGTGCATTAACTCTGTGATTTTTTGCCCATTGAAACCAATAGGCCCGTTGTGGTCTATGGGGATCTCATGGTATGTAAAACTGTAAGATAAGCAGGAGGGTCTCGGCAGAACAGTGGATGGGAGACCACCACGGATTTGAGTCCCAGGGTGGGACGGAGTGTTACAGTGTTGTGGTTAAACTTTACTTTCCTGTAAAAGCTGATGAGTTGCCCATAGCACCCAATCAGATCGCTTCTTTCATTTTGCACAAGGCCTCTGCAAAATGAAAAAAAAAAACGATCTGATTGGTTGCTATGGGCAACTCAGCAGCTTTTCCTGGAAAAGTTTCTGAGTTGCCCATATCAACCAATCAGATTGCTTCCTTCATTTTTCAGAGACCTTTTCAAAAATGAAAGAAGCGATCTGATTGATTTGCTGTGGGCAACTCAGAAACTTTTCCTCTGGACAGGCTTTAATAAATATCCCTCTATGGGGGAGATTCATCAAAACCAGTGTAGAGGAAGAGTGGTGCAGTTGCCCATAGCAACCAATCAGATTGCTTCTTTCATTTTAACAAGACCTTTGAAAAATAAAATAAGCAATCTGATTGGTTGCTATGGGCAACATTTACTCATCACAGGTATTGATAAATATCCCATTATGTTCCTTAACCTCCCATTCATTCATACCCAGCCTTGCACAATACATCCAGTTTCAATTAACCCCAATACCCATATTTGGTACCTCATTAACCTAGTTCCCATGGTTCAAACACTCAGTTAATTGGCAATTGACCTAGTTCCCACAGTTCAAAGGCTTTCTTAATTACCAATTGACTTACATTTGTCAATCACGAGTAAAAAATTTAAACCACTGTAACACTCTGTCCCACCCTGGGACTCGAACCACCCCCCGATCTCCCATCCACTGTTCTGCTGAGACCATCCCACTCATCTTACTGCTTTACATAAAGTGAGATCCCCATAGACCACAATGGGCCTATTGGTTTCAATGAGTAAAAAGTCACAGAGTTAATGCACTAGTGCAGTGGTCTCCAAAAAAAAAAAAAAAAAAAAAAAAAAAAAAAACGAATATTCATAATTGCGAAAATATAGTGCTATATTCGCAATTAGAATTCTAATTGCGAATATTCGCGAGCAACACTAAACACCATCTGCATCTGTTCCCCAACTCAGCTATAACATCTAGCCTGTATAATCTCTACAGACTGTGCTGCTGTGCTTACTCTACTTAGCCACAGCTAGTCCCACCTGCCTGTATCCCAGGTGCTTTGCAGCAGGGTGTTCTGGCCTTGTTGCAGCGACCTGTGTTATCCTCCTGCACCTACGACCAGCTTTCACATCTGGAGTGGATAAAGGGTAAAAACCAGGGAGATACATAGACACTGCTTTCAAGTTTGGCCCAAAGCCAATCCGGTAAGTGGCACAGTGAATCAGCTCGACGGAGTACTCATTTAATGCAGAATATTCTTTTAAAGTGTTTAGTTCCTCCTTAACAATTGTCCATTATTTCAGAAATGAAGCAGAGGAACATTTGGTACGAAACGGAGAGAGAAGTGCGCAGGAGACCGAAATATCAAAGTCTTATGGACTTACTGATGAGAAGGTAAAGTATATACAGAGATAAAACATAGATAAGGAAAAGTGGGAGGCCCCACATGTTTCCCACAATGCCAATATCACGGTAGCCAGGGTCTAGTTAAAGGGGAACTCCTCCCCTATATATCTTATCCAAAGGAAATGGGGATAAGATGTCGATGGTGGGGTTCCTGCTGCTGGGCCCCCCACGATCTCCGTGCAGCACCCAGAGTTCTAAACATTATGTTTAGAATACTGGGCTCCGGCAGCGGGGGGTCGTGACGTCACGCTATGCCCTCTCCCATAGACATGAATGGAGGAGGCGTGGCGTTCCTGGCTTTAATACACTTTGACCTCTGCAGGCTGCGGTGGTGATCTGCCTCTCCCACTCCTCTCTGCCCAGACATGAAAAGCTCCATGTAGGTCAGAAGAAGACTGGAGGTACACAGCATAGAAGTGCATGTAAGTAACGCTGTTCACCTCCAGTCTGTAATCAGCTGCTAAGTGTCACTATGCAACTGCCGGACCTCTGACTACAGACTTTAGACTTTTTGAGGCCTTAGGCAAAAATATATCTGAGGCCCCCCCCAAGCGCGATAAAAAAAACGCAATGCACTATATCTATTTATCAGTGGGTATGTATTTTAAAGTGCTGCTTTATACAGCAACTCACCAATGTTGTCTTCTCTAATTTGCTTTGTTGCCTGCTCTTCTCCATTTGGTCTGGGCCATCATGACAATTTCTTCCACACACAATTCTTCACCGTTAAACCTGCAAAACAAACCTATTAGGCGCCGAACTTTTTTTTTCCATGGGTGACAAAAAAGGGGTGTAAAAGAGTGTACATGGGTAACAGAGGGGTGTAGAGGGGTGTACAGAGGGGTGTGGAGGAGTGTACAGAGGGGTGTAGAGAAGTGTACATGGGTGACAGAGGGGTGTAGAGGAGTGTACATGGGTGACAGAGGGGTGTAGAGGAGTGTACATGGGTGACAGAGGGGTTTAGAGGAGTGTACATGGATGAAAGAGGGGTATATAGGAGTGTATATGGGTGACAGAGGGGTGTAGAGGAGTGTACATGGGTGACAGAGGGGTGTAGAGGAGTGTATATGGGTGACAGAGGGGTGTAGAGGAGTGTACATGGGTGACAGAGGGGTGTAGAGGAGTGTATATGGGTGACAGAGGGGAGTAGAGGAGTGTACATGGATGACAGAGGGGTGTAGTGGAGTGTACATGGATGACAGAGGGGTGTAGAGGAGTTTACATGGGTGACAGAGGGGTGTAGAGGAGTGTACATGGGTGACAGAGGGGTGTAGAGGAGTGTACATGGGTGACAGAGGGGTGTAGAGGAGTGGACATGGGTGACAGAGGGGTGTAGAGGAGTGGACATGGATGACAGAGGGGTGTAGTGGAGTGTACATGGGTGACAGAGGGGAGTAGAGGAGTGTACATGGATGAAAGAGGGGTATAGAGGAGTGTATATGGGTGACAGAGGGGTGTAGAGGGGTGTACATATATGACAGAGGGGTGTAGCGGAGTGTACATATATGACAGAGGAGTGTAGAGGAGTGTACATGGGTGACAGAGGGGTGTAGAGGAGTGTACATGGGTGAAAGAGGGGTATAGAGGAGTGTATATGGGCGACAGAGGGGTGTAGAGAGGTGTACATATATGACAGAGGGGTGTAGAGGAGTGTACATGGGTGGCAGAGGGGTGTAGAGGAGTGTACATGGATGAAAGAGGGGTATAGAGGAGGGTACATGGGTGACAGAGGGGTGTACAGAGGGGTGTAGAGGAGTGTACATGGATGACAGAGGGGTGTAGAGGAGTGTACATGAATGACAGAGGGGTGTAGAGGAGTGTACATGGGTGACAGAGGGGTGTAGAGGAGTGTACATGGGTGACAGGGGGGTGTAGAGGAGTGTACATGGGTGACAGAGGAGTGTAGAGGAGTGTACATGGATGACAGAGGGGTGTAGAGGAGTGTACATGGGTGACAGGGGGGTGTAGAGGAGTGTACATGGGTGACAGAGGAGTGTACATGGGTGACAGAGGGGTGTAGAGGAGTGTATATGGGTGACAGAGGGGTGCAGAGGAGTGTACATGGGTGACAGAGGGGTGTAGAGACGTGTACATGGGTGACAGAGGGGTGTAGAAGAGTGTACATGGATGACAGAGGGGTGTAGTGGAGTGTACATGGATGACAGAGGGGTGTAGAGGAGTTTACATGGGTGACAGAGGGGTGTAGAGGAGTGTACATGGGTGACAGAGGGGTGTAGAGGAGTGTACATGGGTGACAGAGGGGTGTAGAGGAGTGTACATGGGTGACAGAGGGGTGTAGAGGAGTGGACATGGGTGACAGAGGGGTGTAGAGGAGTGGACATGGGTGACAGAGGGGTGTAGAGGAGTGGACATGGATGACAGAGGGGTGTAGTGGAGTGTACATGGGTGACAGAGGGGTGTAGAGGAGTGTACATGGATGAAAGAGGGGTGTAGAGGAGTGTACATGGATGAAAGAGGGGTATAGAGGAGTGTATATGGGTGACAGAGGGGTGTAGAGGGGTGTACATATATGACAGAGGGGTGTAGCGGAGTGTACATATATGACAGAGGAGTGTAGAGGAGTGTACATGGGTGACAGAGGGGTGTAGAGGAGTGTACATGGGTGAAAGAGGGGTATAGAGGAGTGTATATGGGCGACAGAGGGGTGTAGAGGGGTGTACATATATGACAGAGGGGTGTAGAGGAGTGTACATGGGTGGCAGAGGGGTGTAGAAGAGTGTACATGGATGAAAGAGGGGTATAGAGGAGGGTACATGGGTGACAGAGGGGTGTAGAGGAGTGAACATGGGTGACAGAGGGGTGTACAGAGGGGTGTAGAGGAGTGTACATGGATGACAGAGGGGTGTAGAGGAGTGTACATGAATGACAGAGGGGTGTAGAGGAGTGTACATGGGTGACAGAGGAGTGTAGAGGAGTGTACATGGGTGAAAGAGGGGTATAGAGGAGTGTATATGGGCGACAGAGGGGTGTAGAGGGGTGTACATATATGACAGAGGGGTGTAGAGGAGTGTACATGGGTGGCAGAGGGGTGTAGAAGAGTGTACATGGATGAAAGAGGGGTATAGAGGAGGGTACATGGGTGACAGAGGGGTGTAGAGGAGTGAACATGGGTGACAGAGGGGTGTACAGAGGGGTGTAGAGGAGTGTACATGGATGACAGAGGGGTGTAGAGGAGTGTACATGAATGACAGAGGGGTGTAGAGGAGTGTACATGGGTGACAGAGGGGTGTAGAGGAGTGTACATGGGTGACAGGGGGTGTAGAGGAGTGTACATGGGTGACAGAGGAGTGTAGAGGAGTGTACATGGATGACAGAGGGGTGTAGAGGAGTGTACATGGGTGACAGAGGGGTGTAGAGGAGTGTACATGGGTGACAGAGGGGTATAGAGGAGTGTATATGGGTGACAGAGGGGTGTACATATGTGACAGAGGGGTGTAGAGAGGTGTACATTGGTGACAGAGGGGTGTAGAGGATTGTATATGGGTGACAGAGGGGTGTAGAGGGGTGTACATATATGACAGAGGGGTGTAGAGGAGTGTACATAGGTGACAGAGGGGTGTAGAGACGTGTACATGGGTGACAGAGGGGTGTAGAGGAGTGTACATGGGTGACAGAGGGGTGTACAGAGGGGTGTAGAGGAGTGTACATGGGTGACAGAGGGGTGTAGAGACGTGTACATGGGTGACAGAGGGGTGTAGAGGAGTGTACATGGGTGACAGAGGGGTGTAGAGGAGTGTACATGGGTGACAGAGGGGTGTAGAGGAGTGTACATGGGTGACAGAGGGGTGTACAGAGGGGTGTAGAGGAGTGTACATGGGTGACAGAGGGGTGTAGAGACGTGTACATGGGTGACAGAGGGGTGTAGAGGAGTGTACATGGGTGACAGAGGGGTGTAGAGGAGTGTACATGGGTGACAGAGGGGTGTAGAGGAGTGTACATGGGTGACAGAGGGGTGTACAGAGGGGTGTAGAGGAGTGTACATGGGTGACAGAGGGGTATAGAGGAGTGTATATGGGTGACAGAGGGGTGTAGAGGGGTGTACATATATGACAGAGGGGTGTAGCGGAGTGTACATATATGACAGAGGAGTGTAGAGGAGTGTACATGGGTGACAGAGGGGTGTAGAGGAGTGTACATGGGTGAAAGAGGGGTATAGAGGAGTGTATATGGGCGACAGAGGGGTGTAGAGGGGTGTACATATATGACAGAGGGGTGTAGAGGAGTGTACATGGGTGGCAGAGGGGTGTAGAAGAGTGTACATGGATGAAAGAGGGGTATAGAGGAGGGTACATGGGTGACAGAGGGGTGTAGAGGAGTGAACATGGGTGACAGAGGGGTGTACAGAGGGGTGTAGAGGAGTGTACATGGATGACAGAGGGGTGTAGAGGAGTGTACATGAATGACAGAGGGGTGTAGAGGAGTGTACATGGGTGACAGAGGGGTGTAGAGGAGTGTACATGGGTGACAGGGGGTGTAGAGGAGTGTACATGGATGACAGAGGGGTGTAGAGGAGTGTACATGGGTGACAGAGGGGTGTAGAGGAGTGTACATGGGTGACAGAGGGGTATAGAGGAGTGTATATGGGTGACAGAGGGGTGTACATATGTGACAGAGGGGTGTAGAGAGGTGTACATTGGTGACAGAGGGGTGTAGAGGATTGTATATGGGTGACAGAGGGGTGTAGAGGGGTGTACATATATGACAGAGGGGTGTAGAGGAGTGTACATAGGTGACAGAGGGGTGTAGAGACGTGTACATGGGTGACAGAGGGGTGTAGAGGAGTGTACATGGGTGACAGAGGGGTGTACAGAGGGGTGTAGAGGAGTGTACATGGGTGACAGAGGGGTGTAGAGACGTGTACATGGGTGACAGAGGGGTGTAGAGGAGTGTACATGGGTGACAGAGGGGTGTAGAGGAGTGTACATGGGTGACAGAGGGGTGTACAGAGGGGTGTAGAGGAGTGTACATGGGTGACAGAGGGGTATAGAGGAGTGTACATGGGTGACAGAGGGGTGCAGAGGAGTGTACATGGGTGACAGAGGGGTGTAGAGACGTGTACATGGGTGACAGAGGGGAGTAGAGACGTGTACATGGGTGACAGAGGGGTGTAGAGACGTGTACATGGGTGACAGAGGGGTGTAGAGGAGTGTAGAGGAGTGTACATGGGTGACAGAGGGGTGTAGAGGAGTGTACATGGGTGTTAGAGGGGTATAGTGGAGTGTACATGGGTGACATAGGGGTGTAGAGGAGTGTACATGGGTGACAGAGGGTTATAGAGGAGTGTACATGGGTGACAGAGGGGTGTAGAGGAGTGTACATGGGTGACAGAGGGGTGTACAGAGGGGTGTAGAGGAGTGTACATGGGTGACAGAGGGTTATAGAGGAGTGTACATGGATGACAGAGGGGTGTAGAGGAGTGTACATGGGTGACAGAGGGGTGTACAGAGGGGTGTAGAGGAGTGTACATGGGTGACAGAGGGGTATAGAGGAGTGTATATGGGTGACAGAGGGGTGTAGAGGGGTGTACATATATGACAGAGGGGTGTAGCGGAGTGTACATATATGACAGAGGAGTGTAGAGGAGTGTACATGGGTGACAGAGGGGTGTAGAGGAGTGTACATGGGTGAAAGAGGGGTATAGAGGAGTGTATATGGGCGACAGAGGGGTGTAGAGGGGTGTACATATATGACAGAGGGGTGTAGAGGAGTGTACATGGGTGGCAGAGGGGTGTAGAAGAGTGTACATGGATGAAAGAGGGGTATAGAGGAGGGTACATGGGTGACAGAGGGGTGTAGAGGAGTGAACATGGGTGACAGAGGGGTGTACAGAGGGGTGTAGAGGAGTGTACATGGATGACAGAGGGGTGTAGAGGAGTGTACATGAATGACAGAGGGGTGTAGAGGAGTGTACATGGGTGACAGAGGGGTGTAGAGGAGTGTACATGGGTGACAGGGGGTGTAGAGGAGTGTACATGGATGACAGAGGGGTGTAGAGGAGTGTACATGGGTGACAGAGGGGTGTAGAGGAGTGTACATGGGTGACAGAGGGGTATAGAGGAGTGTATATGGGTGACAGAGGGGTGTACATATGTGACAGAGGGGTGTAGAGAGGTGTACATTGGTGACAGAGGGGTGTAGAGGATTGTATATGGGTGACAGAGGGGTGTAGAGGGGTGTACATATATGACAGAGGGGTGTAGAGGAGTGTACATAGGTGACAGAGGGGTGTAGAGACGTGTACATGGGTGACAGAGGGGTGTAGAGGAGTGTACATGGGTGACAGAGGGGTGTACAGAGGGGTGTAGAGGAGTGTACATGGGTGACAGAGGGGTGTAGAGACGTGTACATGGGTGACAGAGGGGTGTAGAGGAGTGTACATGGGTGACAGAGGGGTGTAGAGGAGTGTACATGGGTGACAGAGGGGTGTACAGAGGGGTGTAGAGGAGTGTACATGGGTGACAGAGGGGTATAGAGGAGTGTACATGGGTGACAGAGGGGAGTAGAGACGTGTACATGGGTGACAGAGGGGTGTAGAGACGTGTACATGGGTGACAGAGGGGAGTAGAGACGTGTACATGGGTGACAGAGGGGTGTAGAGACGTGTACATGGGTGACAGAGGGGTGTAGAGGAGTGTAGAGGAGTGTACATGGGTGACAGAGGGGTGTAGAGGAGTGTACATGGGTGTTAGAGGGGTATAGTGGAGTGTACATGGGTGACATAGGGGTGTAGAGGAGTGTACATGGGTGACAGAGGGTTATAGAGGAGTGTACATGGGTGACAGAGGGGTGTAGAGGAGTGTACATGGGTGACAGAGGGGTGTACAGAGGGGTGTAGAGGAGTGTACATGGGTGACAGAGGGTTATAGAGGAGTGTACATGGATGACAGAGGGGTGTAGAGGAGTGTACATGGGTGACAGAGGGGAGTAGAGGAGTGTACATGGATGACAGAGGGGTGTAGAGGAGTGTACATGGGTGACAGAGGGGTGTAGAAGAGTGTACATGGATGACAGAGGGGATGTAGAGGAGTGTACATGGGTGACAGAGGGGTGTAGAGGAGTGTACATGGGTGACAGAGGGGTGTAGAGGAGTGCACATGGGTGACAGAGGGGTGTAGAGGAGTGTACATGGGTGACAGAGGGGTGTAGAGGAGTGCACATGGGTGACAGAGGGGTGTAGTGGAGTGTACATGGGTGACAGAGGGGTGTAGAGGAGTGTACATGGGTGACAGAGGGGTGTAGAAGAGTGTACATGGATGACAGAGGGGATGTAGAGGAGTGTACATGGGTGACAGAGGGGTGTAGAGGAGTGTACATGGGTGACAGAGGGGTGTAGAGGAGTGCACATGGGTGACAGAGGGGTGTAGAGGAGTGTACATGGGTGACAGAGGGGTGTAGAGGAGTGCACATGGGTGACAGAGGGGTGTAGAGGAGTGCACATGGGTGACAGAGGGGTGTAGAGGAGTGCACATGGGTGACAGAGGGGTGTAGAGGAGTGTACATGGGTGACAGAGGGGTGTAGAGGAGTGTACATGGGTGACAGAGGGGTGTAGAAGAGTGTACATGGATGACAGAGGGGATGTAGAGGAGTGTACATGGGTGACAGAGGGGTGTAGAGGAGTGTACATGGGTGACAGAGGGGTGTAGAGGAGTGCACATGGGTGACAGAGGGGTGTAGAGGAGTGTACATGGGTGACAGAGGGGTGTAGAGGAGTGTACATGGGTGACAGAGGGGTGTAGAGACGTGTACATGGGTGACAGAGGGGTGTAGAGGAGTGTACAGGGGTGACAGAGGGGAGTAGAGGAGTGTACATATATGACAGAGGAGTGTAGAGGAGTTTACATGGGTGACAGAGGGGTGTAGAGGAGTGTACATGGGTGACAGAGGGGTGTAGAGGAGTGTACATGGGTGACAGAGGGGTGTAGAGGAGTGTACATGGGTGATAGAGGGGTATAGTGGAGTGTACATGGGTGACAGAGGGGTGTAGAGGAGTGCACATGGGTGACAGAGGGGTGTAGAGGAGTGTACATGGGTGACAGAGGGGTGTAGAGGAGTGTACATGGGTGACAGAGGGGTGTAGAGGAGTGTACATGGGTGACAGAGGGGTGTAGAGGAGTGTACATGGGTGTACAGAGGGGTGTAGAGGAATGTACATGGGTGACAGAGGGGTGTAGAGGAGTGTACATGGGTGACAGAGGGGTGTAGAGGAATGTACATGGGTGACAGAGGGGTGTAGAGGAGTGTACATGGGTGACAGAGGGGTGTAGAGGAATGTACATGGGTGAAAGAGGGGTGTAGAGGAGTGTACATGGGTGACAGGGGGTGGACATGGGTGACAGGGGGTGGACATGGATGACAGGGGGGTAGACATGGGTGACAGGGGGGTGGACATGAATGACAGGGATGACAGGGGGGTGGACATGGGTGACGGGGGGGGGGGTGGGGGGGTAGACATGAGTGACGGGTGGGGTAGACATGGGTGACAGGGGGGGTAGGACATTGGTGACAGGGGGGTGGGGGATGTAGACATGAGTGACGGGGGGGTGGACATGGGTGACAGGGGGGTAGGACATGGGTGACAGGGGGGTGGGGGATGTAGACATGAGTGACGGGTGGGGTAGACATGGGTGACAGGGGGGGTAGGACATTGGTGACAGGGGGGTGGGGGATGTAGACATGAGTGACGGGGGGGTGAACATGGGTGACAGGGGGGTAGGACATGGGTGACAGGGGGGTGGGGGATGTAGACATGAGTGACGGGGGGGTGGACATGGGTGACAGGGGGGGTAGGACATGGGTGACAGGGGGGTGGACATGGGTGACAGGGGGTGGACATGGGTGACAGGAGGGTGAACATGGGTGACAGGGGGTGGACATGGGTGACAGGAGGGTGGACATGGGTGACAGGGGGGTGGACATGGGTGACAGGAGGGTGGACAGGGGTGACAGGAGGGTGGACAGGGGTGACAGGAGGGTGGACATGGGTGACAGGAGGGTGGACAGGGGTGACAGGAGGGTGGACAGGGGTGACAGGGGGTGGACATGGGTGACAGGAGGGTGGACAGGGGTGACAGGAGGGTGGACATGGGTGACAGGGGGGTGGACATGGGTGACAGGAGGGTGGACAGGGGTGACAGGAGGGTGGACAGGGGTGACAGGGGGTGGACATGGGTGACAGAGGGTGAACAGGGGTGACAGAGGGGTGACAGGGGGTGAACAGGGGTGACAGGGGGGGTGAACAGGGATGACAGGGGGGGTGAACAGGGGTGACAGGGGCGGTGAACAGGGGTGGACATGTTATTATAACATTATTACGGACAGTGTACACACCTGACATCCTAACTGGCCATGGTGTGGGATGAGTATGGACTGAATCGGTGCTTCCCAACCAGGGTGCCTCCAGCTGTTGCAAAACTACAACTCCCAGCATGGGTTTGAGGGGGGCTAGACATGGGTGACGGGGGGGGGGGGGGGGGTGGTAGACATGGATAACAGGGGGGGTGGACATGTGTGACGGGCTGGGGGGGGTGCAGAGGGTGGACCTGGGTGACGGTGGGGGGTTTTGGACAGGGTTGAGAAGGGGTAACAGGGGGGTGGAAAGGGTACGGTACCTTCGGAAATCTTACCTCACACCGGCCCGTGCAGCTTGCAGTTCCACGGCAGTCTGGCGCAAATGCAGCTTGCTCCGCCGTCGGGCACCATTTTCGGCTCACTTCGCCGCGAGGGGGAGGGTCACGCAGGGGATGCAGGAGGACACTGTGTGCGCAGTGCGCACGCAGGCTTCCCTTCCCCCTGCGCGCAGGCCGGGGCGGGACATTTAAAAAAAATGTTGGCAAAATCACTGCTCTAACTACACAATTTAGGCGGCCACGAGGCCCCTTTTAGCGCGAGGCCTTAGGCGGCCACCTAAATCGCCTAATTAGAGAGCCGCCTTTGTCTGACTACAGCTGCACAGTGTGTGACAGAGATAGAAGGGACCCACTAGAGTCAAGTCAGGGTGTCACCCGGTGCATTCCGCACCCCCCAACAATGCCACTGCTCATACAGTTTTATAATACATTACATGGAAGATCAAAGGATGCTGTTAAAAATGCATCTTGTCCAGCAAAAAACCAGACAGCTCTGCTCTATGCAGGTGTGGGGGGGGGGGGGGGGGATTGTTTACACGCTAAATGGGTTAAACATTTCTATTCTTTTAGTATGAAATTATCAGCAACTGTGTTGCCCCCGAAGTCAGCACCGCGCGTCACTAACTTTCCACAGGAAATTCAGTCAGAAACGTACTTTAACTCAGCATCGCTCATCACTATGCCAGGACCGCCCTCCCTGGAGTCAGCACGGCCGACTTTCATCTACCCGAGAACATGGGACACTTCAGCGCTGCCAGATATCAACTGTCAGGTAATGTCCCTATGACCGGTGATTACATCACTGACCGGACGACACGTGACCGGAGGTGATAACTTATGTTTTTCTCTTCCCTCCAGAAAGTTCCCGTCTCTCGCATGTCCAGGGAGTTCTCAGAAATTGTCAGCAGCTTCACCAATACGGTCAGCGGGCACGTGGTGAAGAAGCTGTGGCGTCTCCAGAACCCGTCTCTGTGGCAGGTGTTCACGTGGTAGGTCAGATCTCCTTTCACGTCTAGGGGTGTTTAGTATATGCCCCATGTAAGGGATAAGTGTGGTGTTAATGGGATGTTGAGTATCATGCTTGTTATGGGCAGCGCTCCGGTCACTCATTCTTACTGTGAGCGCTCCTGTCCTTCAGTCACCGGTGGCTCCCGGACTCGCTGTGCGAGACGCGCCCCCATGCGAGTCTCCCGGGCATCTCCTTACCCCACTCTGTCTCTGGCTCCTCTCCCCATGCGCATCGCGGGCGCACGCATCCCCGTCCCTTAGGCCGGCGCACACCAACGCTATGCGATTTAAAGGGCCAGTATGCCGTAATTGATTTTTATCTGGGCTGACACTATAAGTGTCAGCACTTCCTTTTTTCTGTGCCGGATCTTTGTGTGCCTTTGCCCAAGTGAAAACATTACTGTGTTTGCCTTACCATGTTCCAGACCCATCTGCTCCATGACCTGACATTGCTTCTGTGCCGCCTGCCTATTGACCTCCTGCTATGTTTCCTGATGACGCATCTGTGCCGACTGCCCTGACCTTCTGCTAGTCCGGACTACGAGTTGCTTCATCCCTCCGTTTATGTGTTACATCTCAGCCGCCTGTGTGGACGAGTCGTACCAGGGGTAGCGACCTGGGCGCCACCTGCCGCAGCAAGACCATCCTGCTTTGCAGCAGCACCTTAGACTCCACTCCGTGGTACAGCCCACGTCATCTTCCACACAGGTACAGTGGATTTACTACCTCCGTGAGTGTAACAGTAAGATTCGGCCATGGATCCCGCTGGGGTGCTTCTGCCAGATGTCTCGGACCTTTCCACTGTTGTGGCCCAACAGTCACAACACTTGGCACGTCAGGCCCAACAGTTGAACCAGTTGTCAGCCATGATGCAACAGCTTCTTGCCGCTCAGCAGCAACAACAGCAACAGCAGCCACAACCAGTTCCAGATTCTCCTCCAGTGTCAGCAGTTTCTTCCGGATCCAAGCTTCATTTGTCCTTACCTTCAAAGTATGAGGGAAATCCCAAGCTGTGTAGAGGCTTCATGACACAGGATTCTATGCATTTAGAACTCATGGCGTATCAGTTCCCGAAGGAGTGTGCTAAAGTGGCATTTGTGGTCAGTTTACTGTCTGGTAAAGCTTTGGCCTGGGCTACTCCTCTCTGGGATCCTAGAGATCCGCTCACCTCTAACCTGTTGGGCCTTCCATTCCGCAATGTATTTGAAGAACCCACACGAGCCTCCTCAGCCAAGATGGCTCTTCTGAACCTCTGCCAAGGGAACTCCTCTGTAGGCGACTACGCTGTTCAATTCCGCACTCTTGCCTCTGAACTGGCTTAGGCTAGAAGAAAGAAAAAACGAGGAGCGGACACACCTATTCCAACAGCGACTTAATAAGCATAATATTCAAATCCACTCGTACACTTACTTCACCGAGGGGAGCCGAAGTCAGTCCTGCTCTCCTCGTGCCGGTAAGCTTATCTCTCCTACTTTCGTTCCTCCGATTCCTTATTGGCCCAGGTATACACAGCTGACACAGCTGTGGTCTTTCCTGGAAGTTCAGTACCCTTTTTCAGCAGGGACTAGATTTTTCAAAGACAGATACATTTATTTCATATACATAATAAAACTATACATCCGACGCGCTGCAGAGTTTCCTCCTTCCTCAGGGAACAGTACAAAAATCTCCTCCTTTTTCTACTCTCAAAGATCCTCCCTCACCGCAAATGAATTATGAAAAAAATCAAAAAAATTTAATTCTTACAATTACATTATACCCGAACCAACATCTCATTACAACCTTTTGGGTTTAAAGTATCAAATTTAAAAATGTAAAAACTTTCTCTCTTACACAATATGGAAAATCTCCTTAAACTTTTTTCGATGTGTTCAATTGGAATGACCGTCAAAAGTTCCGGGTCTGCATTGTGGGCTACGGCAAAAATGCCAGGACACACTATGGTTTGGATACAGATGTCGAATATTGAATCTATGGGAAGTAACTCTTTTTCTTAGGGATTGTGTAGTCCTACCCACATACTGAATTCCACACGGACATTCTAAAACAAAAATAACGTATTCTGAACTGCAATTTAAAACTGTGTTAATTTCTATTTCTTCACCTGTGGATTTACTAATACTGTAACTGACTTCGCACCATGTTTGATAATATTGCACGTCCCGCATTTTTTGTGTCCACCTTTTTCTAAACTTTTTAAATCATTTTTATTTTTATTAAAACAAGGATAAGATGGAGTGATTTTTTGACCAATTGTTTTCGCTCTCCTAAAAATAAACCTTGGTCTACTAGCCGTTTCCCCTAGTGCTTCTTTCAAAAAAGGGTAATTTTTCAGGATATTCCAGAGTTTTAAAATTATTTTTTCAACTTCTTTCACATTTTTCGAGAATCGTGAGACAAAAGCTGTCCCACAATTCTCTTTCTTCATTTTTTAATATTTTCATGTTTTTGTCCTAATTTTAGATTTTCTATTTGTTCACTTCGTTTTATTTTCTTGGCTTTTTTTTCTTGCTCCTTTAATTACTTGCACTGGATATTTGTTATCCAAAAAACGATCCTCTATAATTTTAGCCTGTATTTTGTAGCTCGTTTCTTCTGAGCAATTTCTTCTTATCCTTGACAGTTGACCGAAAGGAATATTAATTTTCCAACTTTTCAAAACTTTTCAAAACTTTATACAAGGCATAAAATCACTCTCTTCAATAAAAAGTTTCTCAAAAGCCCCCATATAAAGATTTGCAAAAACGTCTGCGCATTTCGCACCCATCACCGTACCGTTATGTTGTAAAAAAAATTCTTCATTAAAAACAAAAAAATTCCTTGTAAGTACAAACTATCTATTCAAAACGCGTTTTGTGTATTCGGCATTAAAAGATCTTCCTTTAAAAATCCTGCAACTACTTGGACTCCTTTTTTCTTTTTTTTCCGGGGGATATTGGAGTATAATGAAACTACATTAAATGTAACTAACCACATATCTTCACTCCATTTAATATCCCCAATTTCGGCTAAAAGTTGTCACGAGTCTCTTAAATATGAGGGCAAAGAGGTGACATATGGCCAATCAATATATTCTAAATGGCTGGTCAAAGAATCTACCCCCGCTATAGTCTCCCCGGGGGTAGTGTATGATTTTTTTTGAATCTTCTGTAACATATAAAAATATGGTGTTGCTGGATTATTATATATATATATATATATATATATATATATATATATATATATATATATATATATATCTATATTCCCTTTCCGTTTTGCTTAAAAATCCATAATTAAAACCTCTAGATACTAAAGATTCGAGCTGTTTTTTTCCGTGGGATCTTCTATAATAATTTGTATCATTTAAAATTTTATAACTTTCTTGCAAATAATTTTCTTTACTCAAAAGCACAATCCCCCCCCCCCTTTATCTGCTTTTTTAATTATCATTAGTTTTTAATGAAGAATTTTTTTTACAACATAACATGATCCACAGGAAGTTATTTTCTTTCTGAATTTCCTTTCTGCCTGACCACACTGCTCTCTGCTGACACCTCTGTCCATTTTAGGAACTGTCCAGAGTAGGAGCAAATCTCCATAGAAAACCGCTCCTGCTCTGGACAGTTCCTAAAATGGACAGAGGTGTCAGCAGAGAGCACTGTGGTCAGGCAGAAAGGAAATTCAAAAAGAGATCAACTTCCTGTGGATCATACGGCAGCTGATAACTACTGGATGGATTAAGATTTTTTAATAGAAGTAATTTACAAATCTGTTTAACTTTCTGGCACCAGTTGATTTAAAAAATGTTTTCCAATGGAGTACCCCTTTAAGGAGATTTTCCATATTATGTAAGAGAGAAAGTTTTTACATTTTTAAATTTGATACTTAAACCCCAAAAGGTTTTAATGAGATGTTGGAACGTGTATAATGTAATTGTAAGAATTTAATTTATTTGATTTGTTTCAAATGTCATTTGCGGTGAGGGAGGATCTTTGAGAGTAGAAAAAGGAGGAGATTTTTGTATGTACTATTCCCTGAGGAAGGAGGAAACTCTGCAACGCGTCGGATGTACAGTTTTATTATGTATATGAAATAAATGTATCTGTCTTTGAAAGATCTAGTCCCTGCTGAAAAAGGGTACTGAACTTCCAGGAAAGACCACAGCTGTGTCAGCTGTGTATACCTGGGCCAATAAGGAATCGGAGGAACGAAAGTAGGAGAGATAAGCTTACCGCACGAGGGGAGCAGGACTGACTTAGACTCCCCTCGGTAAAGTAAGTGTACGAGTGGATTTGAATATTATGCTCATTAAGTTGCTGTTGGAATAGGTGTGTCCGCTCCTCATTTTTTTCTTTCTTCTAGCCTTGGTAAAATTCGGGTGGAAAGTGCTTTTTTCACCAGAGTGTAGCAGCAAACGTGAAGATTTGAGAATTTTTTTAGACGCCTGTTAGAACTGTGGGTGGTCGTTTTTGGCCACTCACAGAGTGTAAGTGGAATAGTTTGTGCTTTTTCTCTTTTTTGAAAAACTGTGTCCTACTGAAAGTGAACCAGCAGCCACTCCCAAGTTTTTTTTGTATCTCTTCTCTGAACTGGCTTGGAACAATGAGGCCTTGTGTGCTACATTTAAAAAGGACTGTCCAGTAGGATCAAGGATGCTCTCGCAGCACATGATCCTCCGTCTACCCTGAGTGAACTTATCCATTTAACCACCCGAATTGATGTGCGTATTGCCGATAGGTAGGGAGAATCTATACCAATACCCCTTGGAGGGCAAACCCTCTCGGGAACTAATACCCGTTACTAGGGTCTCGCTAAAAACAATCTTTATTGATATGCACTAAAATTATAAGGTGAATAGAGTTTATTAAACAGTGTTTTCAAATTATCAGAGAACTCTTATGCAATTACTTGCTATTGAGAACATGTTAATATCCTAATTGACACCCTCCTGACCGTGGCTATTTGTTGGTCCGAGTATCACACTCACTTCAAATCTACTTGCTCAGTTTTTGCTGCAATATTTAGAGAGGCACTGTCAGGGGTCCGTGCACTTACTCATATTCACACACATTCAGTGAGTGTTTAGGGGTCTCTCACACCCCATATGTTAAGGGGTGGAGGGGGGGGGGGGTTTCACCCTCCACTATGCCGTGCCTGGGCCTCTCTCGTCCTTTATTAGATGTTCCTAATGCTTGGTACTGTTTGTGGGTCCAATTATGGCTTGTTCCTTTAAATTTTTGCGCTGCTGCTAAGAGACTCTGTCTAAAATCACCAAATCACCAGCCTCCCCAACGTTTCACCAGAGTACTGGCTTTGTCAAGGGCAAATAGGCTAATGGCGAAATGTTGCCGCGCTTCTGTATTTATAGACTTTAGTGATGATGTCACTTCCGTTCCGTCACCAGTGTCACTCCCAGTCTGGTCCTCCGATCAATGAGTGCCACGACACTCCTCATGTGACCTCTTGTTATGGTCATGTGATCGTATGTACAGATCACATGATCCAGACCACGGACATGCTGTTATTGCATGTTCTCGCATTATTTCGAATATTAGCGCATGCGTGCCAACTTGAATTTTTTTTTTCATTGCGCCTTCTAATGCCTTCTAATGCGTTAGGGCTGGTTCACATCACATTTTCCGCAATACTGGACCTCATACGGCAGGGGAGAGCTAAAAACTAGCGCTCCCGTATTGAGCTGTATGTGGTCCTGTATGTAATTAATTTCAATTAGCCGACCGGAGTGAAACGTTTGGTCCGGTCGGCTCATTTTTCCCCCGTATGCGCTTTTACAACCATACCTAAAACTGTGGGCCATTAGCCTATTTGCCCTTGACAAAGCCACTACTCTGGCGAAACGTTGGGGATGCTGGGGATTTTATACAGAGACTCTCAGCAGCAGCACAAAAATTTAAAGGAATAAGCCATAATTGCACCCACAAACAGTACCAAGCATTAGGAACATCTAAGAAAGGCACAGGTGAAACCCCCCACTCCACCCCTAAACATATGGGGTGTGAGAGACCCCTAAACACTCACTGAATGTGTGTGAATGTGAGTAAGTGCACGGACCCCTGACAGTGCCTCTCTAAATATTGCAGCAACAACTGAGCAAGTAGATTTGAAGTGAGTGTGATACTCAGACCAACAAATAGCCACGGTCAGGAGGGTGCCAATTAGGCTATTAACATATTCTCAATAGCAAGTAATTGCATAAGAGTTCTCTGATACATTTAAAACACTGCTTAATAAACTCTAGTCACCTTATAATTTTAGTTCATATCAATAAAGATTGTTTTTAACCCCTTAAGTACTCAGGGTTTTTCCGTTTTTGCACTTACGTTTTTTCCTCCTTACCTTTTAAAAATCATAACCCTTTCAATTTTCCACCTAAAAATCCATATTATGGCTTATTTTTTGCGTCACCAATTCTACTTTGCACTATGTATATAGAAAGCAGGCGGGCTCAGCATCATACACAAAGGGGTGCTATTAAGCGTACCAAATAACAATAACTACACAAAAAGAAAGAGAGATACGCAATATAATGCACACCCACAATAACTGTAATCCAAAAAATATATCTTTATTACATATAAATAGTACAAAAAGCAGACAATACAGTTAAAACCAATTAAAAAAGGCCCAATTGGCCACTGCACAAACAAGGGGGGGGGGGAACCCCTACCAAGAAGAAGGGGAGAAACCCCACCCAGGGCGCCTGCCTCCACAAATACTCAGGTTATCAACCTATCATACAACAAGATTGTTAAATCAATACAGTCCTGTCCCCACAACACCAATAATACGTATACAACCTGAACATCTTCAGTATATAGCACAGGGGACTGGTAGTAGAGGACAATAGATGGAGGAGTAATACGGCAGGTGCCCCCCTAGAGATCTCTTTTACTCCTCCATCTATTGTCCTCTACTACCAGTCCCCTGTGCTATATACTGAAGATGTTCAGGTTGTATACGTATTATTGGTGTTGTGGGGACAGGACTGTATTGATTTAACAATCTTGTTGTATGATAGGTTGATAACCTGAGTATTTGTGGAGGCAGGCGCCCTGGGTGGGGTTTCTCCCCTTCTTCTTGGTAGGGGTTCCCCCCCCCCCCCTTGTTTGTGCAGTGGCCAATTGGGCCTTTTTTAATTGGTTTTAACTGTATTGTCTGCTTTTTGTACTATTTATATGTAATAAAGATATATTTTTTGGATTACAGTTATTGTGGGTGTGCATTATATTGCGTATCTCTCTTTCTTTTTGTGTAGCAATTCTACTTTGCAGTGACATCAGTCATTTTACCCAAAAATTCACGACGAAACGGAAAAAAAATCATTGTGCGACAAAATCGAAGAAAAAACGCCATTTTGTAACTTTTGGGGGCTTCCGTTTCTACGCAGTGCATATTTCGGTAAAAATGACACCTTATCATTATTCTGTAGGTCCATATGATTAAAATGATACCCTACTTATATAGGTTTGATTTTGTCGCACTTCTGGAAAAAATCATAACTACATGCAGGAAAATTTATATGTTTAAAAATGTTCTCTTCTGACCCCTATAACTTTTTTATTTTTCAATGTACAGGGCGGTATGAGGGCTCATTTTTTGCGCTGTGATCTGAAGTTTTTATCGGTATGATTTTTGTTTTGATCGGACTTTTTGATCACTTTTTATTCATTTTTTAATGGTATAAAAAGTGACCAAAATACGCTTTTTTGGACTTTGGAATTTTTTTGCACGTACGCCATTGACCGTGCGGTTTAATTAACGATATATTTTTATAGTTCGGACATTTACGCACGCGGCGATACCACATATGTTTATTTTTATTTTTATTTACACTGTTTTATTTTTTTTATGGGAAAAGGGGGGGGATTCAAACTTTTATTAGGGAAGGGGTTAAATGACCTTTATTAACACTTATTTTTCCCTTTTTTTTTGCAGTGTTATAGGTCCCATAGGGACCTATAACACTGCACACACTGATCTCCTATGCTGATCACTGGCGTGTATTAACACGCCTGTGATCAGTGTTATCGGCGCTTGACTGCTCCTGCCTGGATCTCAGGCACGGAGCAGTCATTCGTCGATCGGACACCGAGGAGGCAGGTGAGGGCCCTCCCGGTGTCCTGCAAGCTGTTTGGGACGCCGCGATTTCACCGCGGCGGTCCCGAACAGCCCGACTGACTAGCTGGGATACTTTCACTTTTGCTCTAGAAGCGGCGGTCAGCTTTGACAGCCGCTTCTAAAGGGTTAATACCGCACATTGCCGCGATCGTTGATGAGCGCCGGGACCGACGCGATGCGCTGCGACCCCGCTTCATATCGCGGGAGCCGGCACAAGACGTAAATATACGTCCTGTGTCGTTAAGGGGTTAAAGAGACCCTAGTAATGGGTATTAGTCCCCAAGGAGGTTTTGCCCTCCAAGGGGTATTGGTATAGATTTTTTGAGTGCCCTAGGACTCATGAGGGATGAATTTGTTTCTGTTTTGAGAGGTAAGAAGAACTTCATCTCGAAAGAGAACCTGCCCGAACACGGCGATTTCTTCGTCTGGCACCCGTGTTCCAACGTCCACCTCTACCGTCTTCTTTGTCTCCTGCCAAAGAGGCTATGCAAGTGGATCACTCTTGCAGCAGGAAAGATCCCACCGACGCAATGAGAATTTGTGCCTATATTGTGCCAATCAGGCGCATTTTCTCAAAGACTGTTCTATACGTCCTCAGCGTCAGGGAAAACGCTCGCACCTAGGACACGTGGGAGATGCGTCCCTAGGTGTGAATACTACCTCTCCTCATTTGACCACTCCGGTTCCAGTTTTTACTCCTGTTTTTACTCCTTTCATCGCTTCTGCCTTTTTGGACTCTGGTCCCGCTGGTGACTTCATTGATGCTTCTCTGGTCCATAAACATCCTCTTCCACTGACTCGGCTCACTAAGCCCTTGTATATTTCCTCTGTTAATGGAGAAAGTCTGAACTGTATGGTGCTATTCCGCACAGAACCTCTCGTCATGCAAGTGGGAGTCTTGCATAAAGAAAAAATTGAGTTCTATGTGCTTCCTCATTGTACTTCGGAGCTTCTTCTTGGTCTTCCTTGGTTTCAACGTCACTCTCCGCAACTCAACTGGAAATCTGGTGAAATTACATGCTGGGGACAGTTTTGCCAAAATCACTGTCTTGTGCCTATCCAGTTTAAAGCTGTCTCTTCGCCTCCTCCTATGCCTGGCCTGCCTCTTCCATATCAAGACTATTCAGACATATTCTGCGAAACAGGCCGAGACTTTTCCACCACATCGTCCCTACGACTGCTCTATTGACTTACAGCCTGGAACCACGCCTCCCCGAAGAAGAATCTATCCATTATCTGTTCCTGTTCCTTTTGCCATGGCAAAATATATCCAAGAGAACCTCAAAAAGGGCTTTATCCTAAAGTCCTCCTCTCCTGCCGGAGCTGGTTTCTTCTTTGTAGGGAAGAAAGATGGTTCTCTCCATCCTTGTATTGACTGACTACAGGGGACTAAACAAGATCCCAATCAAAAATCGCTATCCTCTTCCTCTAATTTCTGAAGTTTTTGATCATCTACCTGGTGCCAAGGTCTTCTACAAGTTGGATTTTCAGGGAGCATATAATCTTATTCGTATCCGCGAGGGAGACAAATGGAAAACGGCCTTTAATACCCGAGATGGACATTTTGAGTATCTCGTGATGCCTTTCGGTCTCTGTAACGCCCCAGCTGTCTTACAAGAATTTGTCAATGATATCTTCTGAGATCTTCTCTACACATGTGCTGTTGTGTACCTTGATGACATCTTGATCTTCTCGCCCAATTTGGAGGAGCATCGCTCACATGTCTGTCAGGTCCTACAACGCCTTCGGGAGAATCATCTATTCGAGAGATCTAGTCTCCCGTTCCTCAGTTACATTGTTTCCCATCAAGGCCTCCAGATGCATCCTGACAAGCTGACTGTGGTATTGGATTGGCCTCGTCCTACTAGTCTATCCTACTGGTCTACGGGCTATTCAACCCTTTTTGGGACTTGACAATTATTATCCTCTGTTCATCCCACATTTTTCTTCCTTGGTTGCCCAGATTGTGGCTCTCACTAAGAAGAACTGTAACCCCAATGCTTGGCCTCTCATATGTTCAGTCTGCTCAGCGATTGATAGATGGTCTCTTTTCTTTTCCAGGTTTAATTTCTTTATTCATTTTTGCCATGCAAACAAAAACATCAGAGGTGATGCTCTTTCTAGGTCCTCCGATGTGGTAGGATTGGACTCCACAGCAAGGCATATTATTTCTCCAGAGCGATTGATTTATTCACCCTGGAGTACAGAAGTCCATTCAACTTATCTCTCGGCATTACTGGTGGCCGCACCTTGAACGCAATGCCACAGATTTTGTCCGTTTCTTTGTTACCTATGCCCGCGACCAAACTCCATGACAGAAACCTACAGGGCTCTTACAGCCTTTGCCCATTCCGGAAACTCCTTGGTCTAACATTGCTATGGACTTTATTACCGATCTGCCCCCTTCCTGTAATAATACAGTCATCTGGGTGGTGGTCGATCGATTCTCCAAAATGGTTCATTTCATTCCTTCTTCCATCTGCTCCGCAGCTGGAGAAACATTTTCTTCAACATATTTTTCGCCATCATGGCCTTCCGAATCACATCTTCTCGTATGGTGGAGTGTAATTCATTTCCAAGTTCTGGCGAGCTCTCTGTTCCCGTCTTAACATAGATCTGGACTTTTCCTCTGCCTATCACCCTCAGACCAATCTTAAGGACTCTGAGTCTACAAGGACATTACCATTCTTTGTGGTCTATGGTCATCATCTTTGTTGTCCTCTTCCAGTCTCCTCTGGCGTGCCAGCTGTTGGCGAACTAGTTCGGGACTTCACCTCCATTTGGCAACAGACTCGGCATTCTCTGTTTCAAGCCTCCTCTCATATGAAATCCCAGGCGGATAAGGAAAGAAGACCTCCTCCATCCTTCTCTCCCGGCAATATATCTAAATATATCTGTTTAAAGATTCCCAGCTAAAAGTTGGGTCCTCGTTTCCTGGGGCCGTTTGAGGTGTTGCAAAGAATAATTCCGCTCTCCTATTAACTTTGTCTGCCTTCTTCTCTGCACATTCCTAACTCTTTCCATGTTTCTCTTCTCAAGCCATTTGTGATCAATCGGTTCTCGCAAAAAAATGTTGTTTCCACTTCTGTTTCTGGTTCTTCTGACGTCTACGAGGTCGAGGAGAGCTTAACCACTAAAACCGTGAGAGGGAGACGATATTTTTGGGTAGTTTGGAGAGGATTTGGCCCGGAGGAGAGATCTTGGGAACCGGAGAAGAATATTCTGGACTGTGACTTGCTCCGGAACTTTTTAAGGCCCAAAAAGAGGGGGAGATCAGGGGGGGGGGGCTGTTACTGGCAGTGCTCCGGTCACTCATTCTGACCATGAGCGCTCCTTTCCTCCTGTCACCAGTGGCTCAGGGACTCGCTCTGCGGGATGCACCCGCATTTGAGTCCCGGGCATCCCCTTACCCTATGCTGTCTCTGGCTCCTCTCTCCATGCGCATTGTACTCCATGCGCACTAGCGCTATACGATGTAAAGGGCCAGTATGCCCGTAATTGATTCCCATCTGTGCTGACACAACAAGTGTCAGCCCTTCCTATTTTCTGTGCCAGATCTTTGTGTGCCTTTGCCCAAGTGGAAGCATTACTGTGTTTGCCTTACCGTGTGCCAGACCCATCTGCTCCGTGACCTGACCTTGCTTCTGTGCCACCTGCCCATTGACCTCCTGCTACATTTCTTGACCACGCATCTGTGCCAACTGCCCTGACCTTCTGCTAGTCCAGACCACGAGTTGCCTCATCCTTCCATTTATCAGTTACATCTCAGCAGCCTGTCTGGGCGAGTCGTACCAGGGGTAGACCTTAGACTAGGCTCCCTGGTATGGCCCACATCATCTTCCACAAAGGTACAGTGGATCTACTACCTCCGTGAGTGTAACAATGCTGCAGACTAGCTGAGTGTAGTAGTACTGATAAAATGTAACGTGTCAGTGTGGTGTAGCTAATTCGATGTCATCTGTGAGCCCCACTGACTGTATTGTCAATGTAGTTGTTTCAGTAGTACAAAGGGCAAAAATGAGACCTCTGGATACTAGGATTGTAAAAAACTAACAGGTTGTCCTACTGTGGCGCAAAAGTAGACTTCTTTTTACTCACATATGGCACATCCACGGGGAAGGAAGCGGGCACTTAAAGTGTGGTACCCTCATAGGGGAATGTTGATGGGGTGTGCCGGGTGTACCTGGACACACCCTAATCAGCCTGAGGGAAACACTGATTGTGCCAGGGGGCGTGCTGGGGAACCCGAGGGAGTACATCTTCAACCCCTTAAGGACCTAGGGCATATGGATACGCCCTGGCTTTCTGGTACTTAAGGACCCAGGACGTATCCATACGCCCGTGGGAATTTCGGTCCCTGCCGCACGCCGGTCGGGGACCGAACCGGGATGCCTGCTGATATTGTTCAGCAGGCATCCCGTGCAAATGCTGAGGGGGGTAATCAGACTCCCCCGTGTCGGCGATCGCAGCAGATCGTTAGTGAATTCACACTAACGATCTGCCGGGATTCGGGTCATACGGGTCACGTGTGACCCAAAGACCCGGAGATACAAGGTGATCGGGGGTGTACAATACACCCCCTATCACCCACTGTATCTATGGGGATGTGGCGATTTTGTCACCCCCCCCCCCCCAAGTAGCAGCCGGCAAGGGAGGGGTTAACTGCATCTTCTTGCAGCTCTGCCCGTTAACTGAGTTCAGTCAGCGGGCATAGCTGCTCGGAGGTGCGATCAGAGCCCCCTCAGGGAAGAAGATCTTCAGGGACAGAGCAGGGAGAGAATACACTCCAGGGCAAGGTAGGAGTGAGTGTAAAAAAGTAAAAAAATAAAATAAAAAAAAACCCTGACCCCCTCATAGGTCCCCAAGGGTCCACCATAAATTTTTCAGTGTGACCCGGGCCCTATTAGGGGTTCAGGGCACTGCATTTGCCCCCCCATTTTTTTTTTGTCCACAATTTTTTTTCCTCCCTTATATAACGTTAAATCTAATAGTTACACCAAGCACACACACACTACATACCCCCCCCCCCCCCGCCACCGCACCCCCCCCCACCCCCCACCGTAAAAAAAGGTGATGGCTTGCCAGGCATTTTCGGCAGCGAGGCATACACTTTTCTTGCCTCCGACTCCGAATCTGTCAGTGAGGACGATGAAGATCCTACATTCCTGTGTTCTTCATCGTCCTCCTCATCATCTAGCATTGATGATTCCCGTGTATGGCGGCGGAGACGCCGCCAGGCGAGAACACGCACAAAGTGAGGCCTGTCATCGATCACTTTGGGGCCAAATTTTTGGAGGCCTATGTACCGCTTAGGGAGCTCTCTGTAGATGAGTCTCTCATCAGTTTTAAGGGGAGACTCATATTCCACCAGTATATTCCCTCGAAGCGGGCGTGGTATGGCGTGAAGCTTTATAAACTTTGTGAGAGTACCTCCGGGTACACTTACAAGTTTAGAGTGTATGAGGGACGAGATTCCCATATTGAACCCCAAGATTGTTCCCCCACTCTGGGTGTTAGCGGGAAAATCGTTTGGGACCTTGTGTACCCATTGCTGGATAAGGGTTACCACTTGTACATGGACAACTTTTATACCAGCATCCCTCTCTTCACATCCCTTGCCACCAGATCCACGTCCGCTTGTGAGACCGTGCGGAAAAACCAGAGAGGCCTCCCTCTAAACTTTAAGACACCTATTCCCAAGGGTGAGTCCCGTGCCCTTACCCATGAAAACCTGTTGCTGGTCAGGTATAAGGATAAGAGGATGTCCTAATGCTGACCACTATTCATGGCAACGGCAGCTCACCTGTCCCTGTGCGAGGTACCACAACAACGGTCCTCAAGCCCGATTGTATTCTGGACTACAATCGGTATATGGGGGGAGTTGATGTTTCTGATCAAATCCTGAAGCCATATAACGCCATGCGGAAAACACGGGTATGGTACAAGAAAGTTGCGGTCTAAATGGTACAGGTTGCCATGTACAACTCCTTTGTACTGTACCAGAATGCTGGCAGCACAGGGACATTCCTCCAGTTCCAAGAAGAAGTCCTAAAGGTCCTGAGCTTTGCTGACCGGGAAAGAGCAGGCCGGACTTCCCAAGAAACTGGAAATATAGGTGCCAGGATTGTCCCAGGCCAACACTTTCCAGGTGAAGTCCCCCACACTGGAAAGAAGGGACGAACCCAGAAAAGATGCAGAGTGTGTAACAGGAGGGGGATTCGGAAGGATACCACCACTCAATGTGACACTTGCCCCGATCATCCGGGCCTCTGCATTAAAAACTGCTTCAGGGAGCATCACACTTCCATCCGGTACAAAATTTTCCCTTTTCATTTTAATTTTCCATAATTTGACCCTTATGTACCAAGTCCAGAGTACATTCCAAATTTTAACCCCATAAAATCACTAAATTGCCCCAAAAAAAATTTCGGCAAAAAAAACAAAAACAAAAAAAAACTGATAAGATCTCTGGGGGTATTTTTTCAAAGAAATGGGTCATGGGTCACTGAGTCACTATCATCAGGGACTTTTTATGTTCCCTCAAATGCACAGCACTCTCTCTCCACCTGAGCGGTTGCGCATTTGAGGCAACAGGTTAGGGACGGCCACACACATCACATTCCCAGAATGATGATTCAGAGCATAGGGTTTGGGGTGGGCATATTCTTTAGTTTTGGCTATGCTCTGGGTCATCATTCTGGGAACATAATTTGTTTCCTAAATGCGACATGCCCCCCAAAAACCATTTCAGCAAAATGTGCTTTCCAAAAGCCAAATGTGACGACTCCTCTTCTGAGCATTGTAGTTCGTCCACAGTGCACTTGACATCCACACATGGGGTATTTCCATACTCAGAAGAGATGGGGTTACAAATTTTGGGGAGTATTTTATCCTATTACCCCTTGTAAAAATGTAAAATTTGGGGGAAAACCAACATTTTAGTGAAAAAAAAAATTCATTTACACATCCAACTTTAACGAAAAGTCGTCAAACACCTGTGGGGTGTTAAGGCTCAATGTACCCCTTGTTACGTTCCTTGAGGGGTGTAGTTTCCAAAATAGTATGCCATGTGTTTTTTTTTTACTGTTCTGGCACCATAGGGGCTTCCTAAATGCGACATGCCCTAGAAAAACCATTTCAGCAAAATGTACTTTCCAAAAGCCAAATGTGACTCCTTTTCTTCTGAGCATTGTAGTTCTCCCGCAGTGCACTTGACGTCCACACATGGGGTATTAGCATACTAAGAAGAGATGGGGTTACAAATTTTGGGGGGGCATTTTCTCCTATTTCTCCTATTAAAATTAAAAATGTGGGGGAAAACTAGCATTTTAGTGGAAAAAAATGTATTAACACATCCAACTTTAACATAAAGTCGTGAAACACCTGTGGGGTGTGAAGGCTCACTGTACCCCTTGTTACGTTCCTTGAGGGGCGTAGTTTCCAAAATAGTATGCCATGTGTGTTTTTTTTTTTTTTACTTCGGCGGCCCGGTGGGCTTTGGCTCCGCCCACCCAGGCCGCCGAAGCCTGCATAAGGGTGCGAACTAAGCCGCCAATCAGCGCTGTGCGCGCACATAAGGGGTTATTACAGGGCCAATCACAGAGCCCTTGCGTTTAGCACAGCCCCCTCTGGCCATTGGTTCAGAGGTTTTCTCATCTCCTCAGTAGTTCTCATGGGCATTGCAACATGCTAATCACAGCTGCCTTAGGGACACAGCTTGGTTGTGACTGTTCAGTTTTTGCTATAGCCCGTGCCCAGTACTGTTCCTCCCTCCACACAGATAACTAGCTCCTTAGTTATCTATTACACTTGTAAGGCTGTTACTCAAAAATGTCTGGTTCTGCTGAACCCACTTGTTCTGCCTGCACCACTACTCCCCCAGACCCCACCCCCCCACCCCTGCTATTTCTACCCCAGTTGCTCTTTAGACCTGGTGGGTTCAGCCACCCCTTAAACCTGGGGTTCCTCCCTCTGACTTGGCTCAGCTCTCCCACTCCGGGGTGACTGCCTTGGAGAGTCCCTCCTACATCGGCCCTCCGGAGGACCCGCTCTCCCCTTATACTGATGCTCTCGCAGCATCATAGGGGTGTTTCATCTGACTCATTCCCCGAGTCTTCTGACAGGCATGGGTGCTCCCCTCGCAGGCATCACCCCGTTACTCTGACCTGTAGCAAGCATTGCTCCCCCAGAGGACGCTCCCATGGTCGCCGCTTTGGCTCTCCAGACCCACGTACCAGGTCCGTCTCCCCCTCTTCCAGGGCCACCTCACACATTCCCATTCACCTGGTGAACTTGTGGATGAAGTTTCTGATTCGGCCTCCGACTCAGAGGACCGCAAGGATATGCCTGATGTGGTGTACTCATTGGTTTTGGCCATAAGAGACACCTTCCAGCTAAAGGACCCAGGAACTTTGGACATGGTCCAGAAGTTTCCTCTCATCGTGCCCGACCTCTTCCAGGGCTGCCTCCCCTTGTTCCCATTCAACTGGAGAACTTGTGGATGAGATTTCTGATTCGGCCTCCGACTCAAAGGAACGCACGGATGCCTGATGTGGTGTACTCATTGGTTTCGGCCATAAGAGACACCTTCCATCTAAAGAAGTCTCCTTTCTTGTTGCCCAACCGGCACCCAAGACTCTGACGCTGACTTTTACGCCCTGCTGGTATCCGCCTGGAGGCATCCTGACAAGAAGTTTCAGGAAACGAAGAAGGTTCAAGCGCGGTATCCCTTCGCCAAGGACCTCATTTCTCAGTGGACCTCCTCTCTAACTGTGGATCTGCAGGTCTCCCACCTCTCTAAGGCACCTACCCGGCCGTTTGCTGATGCGGCTGCCTTCAAGGATCCAGCCGACATGAAGGTGGAGACTTTGGCAAACTTTGCCTTTGAGACAGCAGGTTCTTCCTGCTTTTGCTTCGGCCTGGATGTCAAGGGCCCTTTCAGTATGGTCTCCCATCTCTGCCAGGATAGTCTTCAAGATCCCTCTGGAGGATTTATTTAATCTAGCTCTCCGATGCTCCGCAGCTGGAGATTTTCTGTGTTCTACTTCCATGCGCAGCCACTGTGCTGCCTTTGCCACAAGCTACCTGGTAGCCACCATCTCTCCATGTGGCTTAAAGCCTGGAATGTGGACGCCGCCTTCAGGAAGTGAGGTGACGGGCGGAAAAGAGTTCTTTATTACCTCTGGATAAGGCTCACGGAACCGCTTTCCGTCGTAAGTCCTCCTTCCGGTTCTGCGGCCCTTTGGTACCAGCAAAGGGTACCAACAAAGGGTCCAGCCAGGCGCCTTCACGGGAAGAAGGCTCCCTCCTTCTGGATCTGTCCCTCCCGGAGGTCGGCTATCCGTTCCGGACGTTTTGCGGCCCCATCAGGCACCCGTAGGCCTTCCTCAGTCTGAAGGGTCGCCCCCACCCGCCGACCTTTCTCGGGTGGTTGGTCACCTCTTACTCTTCTTGAATGCCTGGACCACGCACATTCAGGATTCCTGAGTCAGGGATGTGGTAGTCAACGGATAGAGGATTGAATTTGCTTCCCTTCCATGGGATTGCCTTTTTTCTTACCTGGACCCTCCGGTTCCCCTCTCTAGCGAAGGCACTTCGGGGCGCGCTCCAGCTCCTTTTTTATCCAGGGAGTAATTGTCCCAGTTCCTTCAGGGGAACGTTTTCAAGGTTTATTCCAACCTCTTTGTGGTCCCCAAGAAAGGCGTTTCTGTTCGCCCAATCTTGGTTCTCGAGTATCTCAGCCAGCATCTTCTGCTTTCCCATCCCGAATGGAATCTCTCCGTTCGGTGTTGGCGTCCCTGGTTCATGGGGAATTTTCGTTCCTCGGTGGACATCAAGGATGCCTACCTCCACATCTCATTTTTTCCTGGTCATCAGCGGTACCTCCGCTTTGCATTTCCGGATGGTCATTTTCTATTGTGGCTCTCCATTTCGGTCTGACCACTTCTCCGCGGACCTTTACCAAAGTCCTGGCGCCTGTGATAGCCCTTTTACGGACAACAGTTGTTTCCGTGATTCCTTACTTGGACGACCTCCTGATCAGAGCTCCAGCCAGGGCCCAGATCCTGGAGAGTCTTAGTCTCAACCTCCAGACCTTGTCTCACTTCGGTTGGATGGTCAATCGGGACAAGTCCAACCGCTATCCTGGGGCTCCAGTTCGACGCGGCCTCTGCCCACTTTCGACTCCGCCGAGCAATCCGCTGACTCTCTTATCAAGAGTCCGATGACTTCAGTTTCCATTCGCTTTTGCATGGATGTCCTGGGTCGATTAGTGGCGGCCGTGGAGGCCGTGCCATTTGCCCAGTTTCATCACCAACCTCTTCACTGGTGATTCTCTTCCGGTGGGACAGGTATCCATTGTTTCTCGACAGCAAGATCGTTCTCTCTCGACAGTCTTGTCGGTCCCTTCTATGGTGGCTTTGTTTCCCCCCCTGTTTTTTTCAGGGGCGCTCCTTTCTGCCCCTCCCTGCCAGTCTGTCGGGCTGGGGAGGGGTTTTCAGGGGCTGGTCGGTCTGGGGCCTTGGTCCCCCGAGAAGCCCTTTTCCCCTTCAACATGTTGGGCCTAGCGCAATCCTTTCTTTGCTTGCTTCTTGGGAAATTCCCTTCTGGGCGGAACTCAGGTTTCCGCCCATCTCAGCTATCTTCATTCCGGGCGTCTCTGGGATGTGGTCTTCTCGGTCGGTCCTCAGTCGTCCAAGGCGAGTGGTCCCCACATCTGGAGATGTTTGCAGTGATCTGCAACTCCTGGGGCACTCCAGGCATGGACCTCTCCACGTCCCGCCACAACCAAAGCGTTCCCCTCTCTTGGTCGGACTTTGCCCTACCTTATCTGTTTATTGGTCGGGCTTTGCCCTACCTTATCTGTTTCCTCCCCTTCCTCTCTTTTCGGGGCCGTGAGGAAACTCTCAGCAGAGGGCATTTCCGCCATTCTCGTGGCCCATCCTGGCCCCGGCGGGCGTGGTACATCGTCATGGTCAGGCTCCTGAACGACTTAACGCTGTGCCTTCTCTATCGTCTAGACTTCTTATCTCAGGTCTTCTGTGCCACCCCTATTTACCATCTCTGCTTTGGACGGCATGGCGGTTGAGACAGCGGTTCTGAGGACCTTTGAGGTTTCTCTTCCCGAGTGGTTCGCACCATGCTGAGGGCACACAAGCCTTCCTCTGCAAGATTTACCACCATACCTGGCGGTCTTATTTTCGTTAGTGTGAAACTCCTTTTTTTCTCCGGTCATGGTTTTCCTTCCCGACCCCTTTCCCTTTCCAGTTGGGGCTGGCCCAAGGGTTGGCTTTCAGCTCCTTTAAGGGTCAAAGGTTTGGCCCTTTCCATTCTTTTTCAAGGTCCTCTGGCGTTCAATTGTCATGTCTGAACCTGGTTAAGGGAGTGGCACAAGCTGCCCCTCCCCATCGGTCCCCTTCTTTCCCTTGGGACTTACACTTGGTCATAGGTGCCCTGCGAGGCGCCCCTTTTGAACCTCTCAGGGACATTTCTCTTTGCCTCCTTCCATGGAAGGTGGCATTCCTTATTGCTCTTACCTCTGTTAGGAGAGGTCAGAGCTGGCAGCTCTCTCCTGCCGTTCTCCCTCCCTGGTTGTATACCAGGACAAGTTGTTTTCCGTCCAGGTCCGTCCTTCTTACCTGAGATGGTTTTGATTTTTCATCTCAATGAGGACATCGTCCTACCGTCCTTTTGTCTGGCCCCTTATCATCCCTGGGAGCGTTTGCTCCACCACTTGGTTGTGGTGAGGGCTGTTTGGACTTGTCTCTCAGTCACTCTTTCATTTTGGCAATGCGACTCCCTTTTTTGTTTTTCCGCAAGGTCGTCGTACAGGACAACCTGCTTCTACGGCCACCATTTTTTGGTGGATCCGGTCTGCTATTTCGGAAGCTTACCGCTGCAAGGGAAAGATCCCACCCTTCAGGGTTTTAGCTCATTCCACCCGTTTTTCAGGGCATCCTGGGCACTCCGCTACGTGGCTTCGGCCTCGCAGTTCTGTAAAGCGTCCACGTGGTCTTCTTTGCACACTTTCACAATGTCCTACCAGATTCATACCTTGGCTTCAGCTGATGCTCCTCTGGGCCGTAAGGCGTTGCAGGCGGCGGTGGTCCAGCTGTCCACCAGACTGATTTCCTTACCCACCCAAGGGACGGCTTTGGTACGTCCCATGGTCTGTGTACCCCAATGGAGCCGATAGAGAAAAGGAGATTTTTATGCTTACCGTAAAATCTCTTTCTCGAAGGATCCATTGGGGGACACAGCTCCCACCCTTTTTTCTGGTGTTCCTATTTTAGTCATCTGTCCGAAAGTGTGTTCAGTTACCTTTTTCTTCTGATTGCTCGGACAGTTTGTGGTTTTCTCTTGACCTGTCAGTCTTCTCCTATTGCTCTGGGACTAAAACTGATTACCTCAGGTGCCTGTGGGCGAGCATACCCTGCTGGGAGGAGCCGACTTTTCTTGTTGCCATAGTGTCAAGCCTCCTAGAGACAGCAGCATACACCCCATGGTCTGTGTCCCCCAATGGATCCTTCGAGAAAGAGATTTTACGGTAAGCATAAAAATCTCATTTTTTTTAAATGTCAAACTTTTAGCTGTTGCTTTTAGAAGAAAGCATTAAGGGAATCTCCTTACTCCGGGAGGAGTCATTTGTATCCCAGCTATCTCCTTGAATTCACCGCAGGCTAGGTGAGGTCACATGTGCAATGTTTCAAGGGCCGTCGCCCTCATTCTCAAGCATAGTGAACGTATCCCATCACCACTTTACATTAACATTAAAATTAAGTTTCATTAATCCCATGAGGTTAGAGTGTGTTTAATTTCTGTATCCATGATACTTTTGCAATAGCCTTTTTTTTATTTGTTCTCTATTTGCACTTTCCTCATTTTCCAAGTATAAGCCTTCTGAGCTCATCCACATTATGCTTATAATAGCTTAAGTGTCTCAAATATCTCTCTTTTCTTTATTATCCCCTTCCGTTGTTTTTTTTATATGTACGAATAGCACTTTTATTTTCATTAAAGAGGTACTAAGACATCTTATCCCCTATCCAAAGGATAGTGGATAAGATGTCAGATTGTGGGGTTCAGGCGTTGGGGAACCCCACAATCTTTCATGCAGCACCCACCTGTATGACCTGCACGCAGCACTGGAGGCTCCGTGTCTGAAACCTTACAACCACGGGGACGGAGTATCGTAAGGTCATGACTATGCCCCCTTGTGACATCACGCCCCGCCCCCTCAATGCAAGCCTATGGGAGGGGGCGTGATGGCCTCCAGAGCTGCGTGCAGGTCACACAGGTGGGTGCTGCATGAGAGATTGTGGGGGTCCCCAGCAGCAGGACCCCCACGATCAGACATCTTATCCCAAATGCTTTGGATAGGGGATAAGATGTCGTAGGGTCGGAGTGCCCCTTTAAGTCTCTGTTTAATAGGTCTCATGGTTTGTCTACATAAGCTTTTTCAACTGGACACTTCAATAAATATATTACTTGAGAACTATTACAAGAATGGCATTCTTGTAGTAGTTCTCAAGTATTGTATTAAAGGGCTTTAGAGCTGTTAGACTGTGTTATAAATGTATTTAGGGGCTTATTTCATTGCGAGTTGACGTCAAACCCCGCCAAATTGCATTAGCATTTTAGAAAAAGCTTGGAAAAAATGATGCGTGAAAAATTTTCAAAGGTTCACTCATCACTATGTTTGGTCTAGAAAATGTAAAGGTAGAATGAATGGGCCGCACTCACCGGATTCGGGTACAAAAAGCAGTTGTGTTCTTTATTTTCTATAGGTGCTGTAAAATCACATAACATGGCAGGGCAAGACAGATGCCATTCAGCTCATTCCTGGGTGACAGCTGTTGCGCATGCTCATGCAGCTTCATCAGACCCTGCCCTACTCCAAACACTTCACCGTTAAATATGTCCAGCTGCCGCCTCCTCTCCTGTGTCTCAGCTCTGAAATGTAAAAGGCCAGTACGCCCATAATTACTGTTGCACCTGACACAACATTATAAAGTCCCTGCACCTCCCACACTTCCCTGCCGGATCTTCAGTGCCCCTAGCCTGAGATTAAGCGACCCTTACAGCCTGTTAGCCTACCGGTGTTTCCAGACCTTCCGCTACATTATTAGACTCCGCACCTTTGCCGCCTGCCTTGACCTTCTGCTACGTTTGACTACGCTACAGCCTCATCCTTTTGTACCTCACCTTGCCCAGCTACCAGTGTGGTCGAGCCGTATCGGGGGGTAGCGACCTGGGTGTCGCCTGCCACAGCAAGCCCATCCTACCTTGCAGCAGGCTTTGGTGAAGACCAGTGGCACCTTAGACTCCGCTCCCCAATACGGTCAAAGTCATCAGCCACACTGGTAGAGGATCCACATCGAGCTCCGTTACAGCAAGATCCGGCCATGGATCCTGCTGGGGTTTCTCTGCCTGATCCGGATCTCGCTTCCATCATGGCGCTCCAGTCCCAGCAGTTGGCCCAGTAGGCACAGCAGTTGAGCCACTTATCCACCATGATGCAGCAGTTGCTAACTGCTCAGTAGCAACTGTCACAACCAGCCTCAGAAATTATGTTTTTCACTGCCAAACTGAGAGTGTGATCTAGATCATCATCTAAAGTCTTAATGTGGACAGTGATGGATTTCATGTAGATTTCAAATTTGAGAGCGGTGACCTGAAACTCAACAGCCTTTAATTGAAATTTGAGTGCGTTGATAAGCAGCTGAAGCGACTCTAGAGTCTCGTACTGTTCTGGTTCCTCACAGCTTCTAGCCTGTTGGCGCACTCTGCGCCTTTTCCCGCGCTGGGCTATCTCTCTTTGTTGGTTTCTGGCCCTAGGCTCCGACAAAATGGCCGCCGCGGCACCGAGGGCTTCGGTGGGCGGGGCCTCTGGATCATATGCGTCGTGATGTCCCGCACTGACTTGTAGCTCCACAGTACTATTCGCCTCCCCCCTTACTTTACATGCGCACTTCCTCCACACAGCACCGTGCGTGCAAACCCCTTACTCCCGAGTTTAAGTCACAGTACATTAATAAAGTTCCCTTCTTAGAGGGGAGTACACTTTCACTAGTGGCAATAGTAGGCACACACCCGAATCCTGTTCGTGCAATGCCAAAAAGGCTTTGTGGTAGCCCTTGGGGGGGGGGGGGTGTATGGTAGTGGTCATATGGTATAGGTATAGAAGGGGTTAATGTTAACCCTAGAGTTTGTGACGCCAGGCTGAGGGCTGGTATGCTGAATCAATGTTCCGGCCTATCGCCGCCCTTCCCAGTAACGATAGGTGCATAAAATAACTGAAGGTCCACAAAGAGATTGAACTTGAACGTGAATAACTTTTTACTGAAGTGCTTGCAATATTCACGGCACAGTAACAGTCTCATAGTTGTAGCGGACCTTGAGCTAGATATACAGTCTCTGAATTTAGGGAGAGATTTGCAGATCTGTCCGGATTTAGGGGAATTATTTGGTCCGGTGATGCTTCAGAGTGTCTGGGAATTGATACACTCTATAATTAGATTGTTCAGCCGTCGCCGCAAGGCTCAGGCCTAACTCACTTCAGGCCTAACTCACTGCGATAATTGCTGCACAGATCCTTCTCTCATGACAGCCCACGAGGTAAGAGAGCGAAACATGGCCGCCGCTCCCTTATATGGGCAGGGGGCGGGGCGGATCTGATTGGTCCGAACATCTGCCATTCACCATTACATGGTGTAATGGGATTGCTTACGTCACAGGGCCTCCAATACCATAGAGTTCACCTAGTCACATGACCCGCAGGTCCTGCAACGCTATGGAAACAAGTAATTAACCATTTATTTACAGATATATCATTATATTTACATTAACCTTATATAGACCCCTGGTCTATTAGTAGAAATAGAGGCGACAAGGGATTAAATAAGTGACAGGGATCCCTATATCCTAGGGACTCTGGCTATGGGGACCCAAACATACATAGGTACCGTATATGATGCGGTACCGGGACACCACACTTGCGTATAACATTGTTCATATTAGTGTTGGTAAAGGAGAACGTAGAGCGTGGCGTACTGGAGCTAGACTCTTGTCTTTTTGGATGCAACAATTGGTTTCTAGGGACAACGGCAGCTCTCTCAAACGCAGTTTCTATGACTCTATTAGGATATGCTCGTTCCTCGGATTTTTGGACCACGGACCACCATCTCAGGGAGAACTTGCTGTCCCTTTAGAAAGAGGACCAGGAGAGGTGGCCGTAAGAGGGCGAGAACCAAGAAGAGGGCCATACAGGAAGAGAAAGACTGCGACCTGGAGAGATCAATAGTTAAGACTAATGTGATTAACATCTCGCATGTGCCCTTACCATCTAATGTCACATCTCTCCTTTCCAAGGGTCTTAATCTGGGCCTTGTGGAATCATTTGATCCCGTGCAGTTTCAGATAGACCTTTTCAAAGGTATTTGAAAATTAAAACTTCATAAATTCTTCAAGCATCAAAGCCTTTAGAGAGGTGCGTCCTTCCTGAGGGAGAGAGCCCAGCCACAATAGGCCCACTAGGGTTCAGCCCAATTGACAACCTGAGTGATATGGATAGACAAGTCTTAATAGACCTGTGTGAATTGACAGGAGCAGAGCTTAATCCTAACAGTGACCCCGATGCGCAGTACTCCACGTTCAGGGGTGGTAATTCTTCGAGGTTTGTTCCTACTGCCCTCCCGGGGAGTCCACTGAACGTCTTCGAGAGAGCAGTGTTGCAGGATGTCAAATCCTTGATTTACCCTAAGAAGGTGGATAATCTGCCCAGAGGGGAACTACAAGCCCTAGCATGGCTAGAGAGTAGGAGCGATCTTAAGATATGTAAAGCGGATAAAGGAGGGGCCACGGTAGTGTTGTCTCTTCAGCACTACCGAGATGAAGCCCTGAGACAGCTTCAAAACCGGACAGTTTACTCCCCCCTTTCCATTAACCCCACATGGGCTACCATCAAACAACTTAGGTCGCTCCTGCGAAATTACACAGATAAAGGCTTTCTATCCCGTAAGTTCGCAGAAAAATTGATTCACGATTTTTCAAGGTTCCCCACTTGGTACTGTCTTCCCAAGGTACACAAGTTGCAGAGCCGACCCCAAGGCAGACCTATCGTTGCGGGTATCGGCTCTGCGACATAACCCTTGTCTAAGTATGTGGAATGGCTGTTGCATCCCATCCTGCTATACACTCCCACCTATGTAAAAGATACTGGGGACCTACTGCGTCAATTGGATGACATTGCGTGGCAGGATGGGTTCCGACTAGCTTCCTTGGACATTGAGAGCCTGTACACCCACATTCCGCATGATGCAAGTGTGCAGGCTGTCACTGAGATCCTTGAGAGCACCGACAAATCTCCGCTTTTCATAGAATTCGTGTTGGATGCTTTGAGGTTTATTTTGAAGCATAATTCCTTCAGATTCGAGAACAGATGGTATCGGCAGGAGAACGGCACTGCGATGGGCTCGCTGGTCTCCTGCACGTATGCCAACCTGTTTCTCGCAGTCTTCAAGAGGAAGTGGATTTTTTCTGATCATAACCCCTTTATAAGACATATAAAGTGTTTCCTCCGTTATGTTGACCATGTGCTGGTAATTTGGGAGGGTACTGAGCGGACATTTCAACAGTTCGTTCAGTACCTCAATGAACAGAATCAAGAAAATATGTTATTCACTTATTCTTTCGGTGGGGACTCCATTGAGTTTCTAGACGTCAACATTAGAGGTATTTTCCGGAAAGCTACCTCTAAAAACGCCCTTCTCCACTATACTAGTTCTCACCATGAGCATTGTAAAAATGGCATCCCTTATTCGCAGTTTCTGCGCTTAAAGGGGTATTCCGCCCCTAGACATCTTATCCCCTATCCAAAGGATAGGGGATAAGATGTCAGATCGCCGCGGTCCCGCTGCTCCGTCCCCCGTATCGCCCGTCATTACGCACAGAGCGTAATGACGGGCGATACGGGGGACGGAGCAGCGTGACGTCATGGCGCCGCCCCTCGTGACATGACGACCACCACGCCCCCTCCCATAGACTTGTATTGAAAGGGGCGGGCCGTGACATCACGAGGGGCGGAGCCGTGACGTAACGATGCTACCGCCCATCATTACGTGCAGAGCAAACTCGCTCTGTGCTGTAATGATAGCGCGGTGCCGCAGCGGGGATCCCAGGGGTCCCCAGCAGCAGGACCGCGGCGATCTGACATCTTATCCCCTATCCTTTGGATAGGGGATAAGATGTCTAGGGGCAGAATACCCCTTTAAAGCGTAATAATTCTTATGAGGCAAACTATGCACAACAAGCAGAGGGCCTGAAATACAGGTTACAGGAACGAGCATATCCTAATAGAGTCATAGAAACTGCGTTTGAGAGAGCTGCCGTTGTCCCCAGAAACCAATTGTTGCATCCAAAAAGAAAAGAGTCTAGCTCCAGTACGCCACGCTCTACGTTCTCCTTTACCAACACTAATATGAACAATGTTATACGCAAGGGATTTAATGTCATACTTAGTAGATAGATTTCGAAAAACATGGCTCATTGGCCATTCTGGTATGCTGCACCTTCAGGGGGGTCCCCAGCAGATGAACAAGAGAAGGCTAGTGCCATGGAGTCTGAGGGGTCGGCAGTGCAGGAGGGGTGGAAGAAAAAAACTTTAAGCTAATGAAGGAAGATGCCAAGAGAGGAGAAAAATCCTGCAGGAGAGTGGTGAGGTAACTCCTGTCTGCGTGCATGAGCCAGCTGGCTCTGTGTGTATGGCCTCTGCTCCAGCGGTTACCATTCAACAGTGTGGCCGGATGAGAAAGCCGGGAGAACCCCTAGGGAACCTGTGGTAGTGGGGGTCATGGAAAGTTAGGAGAATGAGGCATCCAAAGGTGAAACAGGAGGTCCAGCTGCCAAACAGCCAGGGACATCAGAGTTTTCCAAGAAGGCTTAAGAGCATGACCCCAATGCCATCTTGAATGGAGAGGGAAAGGAGCAGAGCACTCTGAGAGACGGTAGTGGAAAAGTGTGTTTAGCAAGGGTTGTGTTTTTTTTCGGGTTTTCTGATGACCTTTATTTTCCAAGGGGTGGGGAGGGAGGCTCAAAACGAGCAGTTATTCAGAGCAGGGCCGGACGCTGCAGATACACATATGTCACTTTATCCTGCACTAAGCCATGTCAAGAGAAATTAGCTGATTATCGGCTACCAGCACGAGGGGGGGCAGACAAAAAATAAATGCAAGTGCCCAAAGAACATTAGCTATGCCCAGTACACTATGTGATTATTGCTCAGTGGCAATATCTACAACAAAGTCCCATGGGTTAACATCTCTGAGGTTCAGGTAGAAACTGGCACTCCCCCAAACTGGTAGCCAAGAGGTGCTATGAGCCGCCCTAATCCGTGACCCTCCAGTTGCTATAAACCTATACATTTCTTTAACTCTGGATTGAAGGAGATCAGCACTTGTCTGCCAATGGACGGACGCCTCCTTGCTAGACATGAGATCCAACTTATAATGATTGATGAAAGTATCTGAAGAAGGCAAGGTCGCTGCACAACAAACTTGATGCATGGAGACTTGTGCTAGGTTGCACTTGAATAGGACATTCTTGGCCAAGGATGGAATAACAGGAACTAATAACATCTTTTACACATCTTAAGAGGGATGTTTTAGAAGCAGACTTTACTTTCTTAGGACAAACAAATTGAAGAAAAAGACATTTGGATAATCTGAAGATTTGTTTTGCTAATATAGCAAAGAACTGCCCTTTTTACATCCAGCGTGTGCAAAGATGTCTGTAGATTATCTCCAGGATGAGGAAAACACATCTGGCAAAAATACTTTGGGGAGGGACATCACCCTGTCCAATCCCCAAGGTCTCCTGTTCCATTGGGCAAGGATGTCCAGTTGCAGAGGTCTCATGTGCGCTCTCCCCCCACGGAACCGCATCCAGAGCAGAGGTCATCAAGCCTAGTACACACATTGATAAACGCACCATCATATCTGAACTGCTGATCAGTCTGGCAATCTCCGAAGTCATCTTGTGGATCCTGTCTTCTGAAAAGAACAACCTCATTGCGGAGGAATCAATCCTGAATCCAAGGAACTTGTCTAGTGATGTTGGGGACAGATGAGACTTCTGAAAATTCACAAGAAATCCGTGACTCTCCAATACTACTATGGTGATTTGGATGTGATGAAGTAGGAGATCTCTGGAGTGGGCAAGAATCAGCCAATCATCTAAATAAGGAATCAGATTCACTCCTTGAAGTCTGAGATGAGCTGCAAGGACCACTGCCACTTCGTGAACAACTGGGGAGCTGATGACAAGCTGAACTGGAGACACATGAATTAAAGTGTACCTGTCGTCAACAAAAACTTTTTATATAATGTAGATAATACCATTGTATGTATATTTGTAATGTACATTGGTTAAAAAATGTGTATATTTTTGTCCCTGCAGCTATTGCCTGTGTGTCTCTATGAGGAGTCCAAATACAGAAAGTGTGGGTGGGCAGCAGGACAGTGTGCACGGAGGCTCTCTAACATGCTCCTGGATCATATATCAGGATGATTGATAAGCCAGGAGTCTGCACAGATCCCTTCTTGTCCCCCACTCTCCTTCTTTTTTTGGACTCATCATAAAGACACACAGGCAATAGCTGCAGGGACAGCATTTTTTTCACCCAAAAATGTACACACTTTTTAACCAATGTATATTACAAATATACATGTAATGAATGGTATTATCTACATTATATAAAAAGTTTATATAAAAACCCTTAGGCTTGTCCCCTACTGGTGGTGACTTCTTTTTAAAAGAGGAAAACTGAGTGTGAGCCTGACTCTGTTGTCTTTTTCTCTGTGCAGAGCTTCTTCGTTCTTGAGGAGATGATCTGAAGTATTTCTTACCCTGCCGAAATTATGACGTCTTAGGTGCACTGGGAAAAAACTTCCCCTATCCTTATTCAGGACGAGGAACAAGAGCAAGCTACTGCAGGAAGAGTGGTACCTGGAACGGCCTTTGGGGGGGGGGGGGGGAGCTCGCTCTTGTGGCAGCTGGTCCTATGGCAATTCTCCTCCCCTTGGAGGGCAACACCCCTGCCGAGGCCCATGTTAGTAATGATCCTTCCACAGGTTAACCTACGTAAACATTCTTACGACTTTTACTTCATCTTGATGGTTAAGTTTGATCGTCTTCTCGGCGCTCCGCCAGGGCAGTCGTCAGGAACAAAATTGCAATCCCCAATCCCTATCACGAACAGGGTTCAGCGAGTTACCCGCACCTGTCGGTGAAGGGTAGACACACGCTGGTCCGTTCAGTGTAACACACGTGCAACCCAGACATCTAATGGGCAATTAATTGAAAAAATAGTGTTTAACACTGTATAAATTTACAAATTCATTTATATCAATTAACATGGAAAATAAATCAATGTTATGTGGTAAAAAAAACATAAGCCGTTAAGCCACATTTGAAGACTAGCTCCTGATCTGGAGTAATGTTTACAGAAGATAAAATTACAATGTTCAAACCATCATTAGTAGTCGCATATTCGTCTATTGATGAGTTACCCTCTCGTCCCCTTGATTCACGTTTTCCCCCATCAAACCACCACACTTGATGTTCTTTCTCGTAGAGTCTTCACACCGAGACGCAATAAGCAACTTGCAACTGGTTACAATATTCAGGTTTTTCAAAGGAAGTTTGTCTCGTTGCGGTGTTTGTCCATTTGCTATACAGACCAAAGAATTATTTCATGTTGGTAAATCATGCAGTTATTTCATTAAGAGACATCCTGGATTTATCCCCTCAGTACCTAGCCCTTTCATCGAAACTCCCTGTCATTCTTAATACTTCTGTGCCTACATGCTTTAGTTTAGGAGTAAGTAAGGACTCTCTATTGCTCTTCAGAGCCCAAAAGTATGCTTTTTTAGGAACCTTTTTATGGTATCCCCAATTCTATACTTGCAGTTCTATTGCCCTCTCTTTGAACTCACCTATGTTGGTACAAATAAGTTGAACTCATAGATATTGGCTTGTCAGAATCCACCACTTCAGTGGGAGAGGGTGGCAACTGTCTCACAATAAAGTAGGTGTTACGCCAAGCTCCGGGTCCCTGCTCCTCCCCGGAGCGCTTACAGCCTTCTCCTCTCTGCAGCGCCCCGGTCAGACCCGCTGACCGGGAGCGCTGCACTGACATTCATGATGGGGATGCGATTCGCATAGCGGGACGCGCCCGCTCGCGAATCGCATCCCAAGCCACTTACCAGTCCCGGTCCCCGGCTGTCACATTCTGGCGCGAGCGGCTCCGCTCTCTAGGGCGCGCGCGCGCCAGCTCTCTGAGATTTAAAGGGCCAGTGCACTAATGATTGGTGCCTGGCCCAATCAGTCTAATTAGCCTCCACCTGCTCCCTGCTCATATAACCTCACTTCCCCTGAACTTCCTTGCCGGATCTTGTTGCCTTGTGCCAGTGAAAGCGTTTCTTTGTATGTCCCAAGCCAGTGTTCCAGACCTCTTGCCGTTGCCCCTGACTATGATCCTTGCTGCCTGCCCTGACCTTCTGCTACGTCCGACCTTGCTCTTGTCTACTCCCTTGTACCGCGCTTATCTCAACAGTCAGAGAGGTTGAGCCGTTGCCGGTGGATACGACCTGGTTGCTACCGCCGCTGCAAGACCATCCCGCTTTGCGGCGGGCTCTAGTGAATACCAGTAGCAACTTAGAACCGGCCGCCGGCACGGTCCACGCCAATCCCTCTCTGACACAGAGGATCCACCTCCAGCCTGCCGAACCCTGACAGTAGGGTATTAGTTGCTGTGTGTGTATATATATATATATATATATATATATATAGTCTCCATTATGTGATTATCTGGAGTCACCTTGATTTTCGAGAGTCAAGAAACACCAGTACAGTACAATTTATACAATAGAAGGTTTGCAGCAGAACACTTGGTTGAAAATGTAAGACTCCTAGCTCATTTTTTAAACAATGCATGTCCCCCTTACAACATGCTAAGATGGCCTCATTTCGGATGGGACCATAAACAGGCTCCCTCTACTCACTGGGAATATAACCTCTGACTAGGTGACATGCAGGATCCCCTAACAGTTTAAAAAAAAACAGGGAGGGGGGCAAGGCTTAAGAGGGCGCCACTTCCCCTTTTCTTCATTGCAAGTTTTATACAACTCATACTATATATGAATTTCAAACCCAGTGAATTATGATTTAGTGCAGAGACAAAATGAACACCTGACTCGTCTGTAGAGGTCTGAATAATGAAGATGTCGTCTACGAACCGGAGCAACGTTAATGTAGCTGGTCCCTGATGACATATCTTCTCAAAGACATGTTGGTCCTCATACATGCCGAGGTACAGATTACAGTAACTGGGGCACATAGACTCCCCATTTCTGTACCTTGCTGCAGGTGGACTTGCAACAAAAAAAAAATATTCTTGCCAGGAAAGAAGATAGTAGTCCCAAGACAAAATTATTATGCAAAAAGAACTCCACTGCTCTGCAACTTTTTCTATGTAGAATAAAAGAATAGAGGGCCTCCACATCGAGGACAGACAAAAAGGGATCCCCCTTGATGTGGAGGTCCTCCTACCTTTTTAGCACATCCGTCGTGTTCTCTACATACCATAGTAAAGCATATAAAAAGGGTCTTAAGATACCGTTGATGAATTGGCTAAAGCCCAGGGTGAGATTATTAAGACCAGAAAACAATCAGACCAACTTTTATGGGTGGATTCCCTTCGTGAGTTTTAGGGATGCTATAAAACCAAGCTATATTAGAAGAGTCTGACTTCATGTACTTAAACTCTGTTTCACCTGTTGCCCTTTTTGAAATTTGCATTAACTCCTCATTGAATTGTTTTGTGGGTTATTTCTGAAGCTTTTTATTACCTGTTATTTAGGATTTCATGGCACCTCTTCATTTGTATTGTATATAACACTATATAAGGATTATAAGAGGTGGCCCTGGATTGTAATACGACAACTCATGGAGGCCCAATCTCCCTTCACTATAGGTGGGGGACCCTACAGAGAGAGGATGACCCTGAAACAATACAGATTGGTGATGCCCCATATCATGTGACCCCTGGAACAATAGTGATTGAGGATGCCCCAGGATCATTGTGGCCCTATCTGCTTTCTTCACTATGGCTGGGTTACCCTTGATGGTTTACTCCTTGTCATGTAATGTTGTTTCTCTCATTTAAGGCAAAAGGAACAGATGAAAAATAGAAATCAGGGACAAGACGTGAAGGAAATGCGACTGTTTCACGGCACAGACACGGCACACATAGACGCCATCTGCAATCAGAACTTTGACTGGCGTCTCTGCGGCACCCATGGCACTGCTTATGGACAAGGTAAGAAGGAACATGTACAGGGGGAATCTGATTGGAGGGCTGTACCCCATGACCCAGAGGGACATTGATCCTCAAGGAGGCCTTTGATCTACCTGCATTCATTTGTGTTGATGTCTTTTAAGGGGTATCCCCATCTCCTTACTCTTGTCTCTGTGTAGACCATGGCAGCATAAATAGGTTTACATTTATCTTCATTTAGACAAATTGCCTAGTTCTGTAGATATCTCTTCTTATCTCTCTAGTTTTTTTTTGTTTTTTTAAGCTGTATGTTTATTGAAAGGATTTTTAAAGTACATGTAAGTGAAATAACAGCATCCATAACAAGCATTAAGCAAGAACAAGTAAAAAAAAAGACAATAATACTTAATAGCAAATATGGTTTTGTCAAATAAAAAAAGGAAATAACAAAGCAGGTCCCAGAGGGAACACTAAGCAAAAACCAACCAAAATGATAAAGCATTGAGAAAACGGGAAGTAGTGCATAGAGCAATGCAATCAATACAAAAGAAGAGTCCTATTTATTGCACTGTATGGCAGTACACCTGAGCTTCTATGCTCAGAAACGTGTTGTGTTTTGTTCTACAATAAAAACGTTCTTGTGATATTATCTATCACAGCCTGACTGGTGGATTGCACTGCATTGACGTTTTTTCTTCCTTAAAGGGGTACTCGTCCCCTAGACATCTTATCCCCTATTTAAAGGATAGGGGATAAGATGTCAGATCGCGGGGGTCCTGCCGCTTGGGACCCCAGGGATCTTGGCTGCAGCAACCACCTCAACGGCTTCCGGCAACGCTGGAGGCTCTCATCCTAACGTCTCACGACCACGGTTACAGAAGATCGTGACGTCACGACTCCGCCCCGTGTGACGTCATGCCCCGCTCCCTCAAATACAAATCCATGGGAGGGGGCGTGATGGCTGTCACGCCCCCTCCCCTAGACTTGCATTGAGGGGGTGGAGCGTGACGTCACACGGCGGTGGAGACGTGACCTCACGATCTTCCGTAACCGTGGTCGGGAGCTGAAGCGTCCAGCGTTGCCGGAAGCCGTTGAGGTGGGTGCTGCAGCCGAGATCCCTTGGGTCCCAAGCGGCGGGACCCCCGCGATCTGACATCTTATCCCCCTATCCTTTAAATAGGGGATAAGATGTCTAGGGGCGGTGAAAAACAATTTTTTATATCAACTGGCTCAAGAAAGTTAAACAGATTTGTAAATTACTTCTATTAAAAAATATGAATCCTTCCAGTACTTATCAGCTGCTGTATACTACAGAGGTAGTTACGTCGTTCTTACCAGTCTGACCACAGTGCTCTCTGCTGACACCTCTGTCTGCCTTGGGAACTGTCCAGATTGGGAGCAAATCCCCATAGCAAACCTCTCCTGCTCTGGACAGTTCCTGACATGGACAGAGGTGGCAGCAGAGAGCACTGTGATCAGACAAGCACCTAGATGTGTGAAGACCACACCAAACAAAGACCCCCAATAAAATCAAAGTAATAAAGATAATAAATGAATGAATAAATGTATAAAAATATATTTTTTTATTATTGTAATAAATTCATATAAAATATGTTATACATACAGGACAATATTGTTTATTGATAAAAAAAAAAAAATAATGCTAAAATGAAAATAAAAAGTGGGTGAAGTATCTTGGGATAAAAGTATATAATGTAGCTGTGTAATGGACTACTGGTCAGCTGCTGATGGCGCAACCAATGCAAAGGGAGGTGAACAAAGTGTTCAAGTGAGTGCGACTAGTGAAAAAAACAACACTTCATAGAAAATAGTGTATATTTATATAACATAATCACTTAGTAGTGGAAAACCAAACATAAAGTGCATGAAGTGCAACACAAATAGCAGCAATGGTCAATCAAGGATGATTAAGCCGCTCCGGTGAAACACGTTGGGGTGTGGTGTGGTGCCTGGGGTGAATCCTGCCTCCCCATTACTGGTCTGTATCTTCTGCTGCTATCTTATCCTTTTTTGCTTCTACACTTTGTCCCACCATTGCTGCTATTTGTGTTGCACTTTATGTTTGGTTTTCCACTACTAAGTATTGATTTTGTTCTCCTCCCCTTGCATTGTTTGCACCATCAGCAGCTGACCAGTAGTCAAAGCCACATTATATACTTTTATCCCAGGATACTTCACCCACTTTTTATTTTCATTTTAGCGTATTGATTTTATACTCTGTTCTTTTTTTATCAATAAACAATATAGGAGGAGCGAGGGAGGAGGGCCATTAAAAAAAAAACGAAAAATAAAACAAACAAACATGAAAGAGAGAACGGAAGAGGAAACAAAGACAAAAGGCAATAATACCTATCCATCTTGTAATTACTACTGGCTTTGGTCGGACTGAGCACCTCTCCTTACAAATATATTCCAAACAGACCATCGTTTGTTGAAACCATCGTATGTTGAGGGATCCGTGCAATGTAAAGTATAGGACAGTGATCTACAACCTGCAGACCTCCAGATGTTGCAAAACTACAACACCCATTCCTGCCCCTCTAATTCTTTATATCTTGTGTTGTTAAATAGTCTCGTGTATACAAATGAACCTTTCACCTCCATTACTATTTTCATTTCTTCCCATACTTTACCCACCATTTTCTCTATGGGATCCTTTCTACCCAACTTAGATTCTAGGAATTCTCCCATATCCTCACACTCGTCTTTTTTTCCTTTATCGTGTTCACAAAAACATCTGTTTATTTCCATTTTTTTTTACAAACCTCAACTGTGCTGCTATATAATATAGTCTAAAGTCTGGAACAGCTAATCCTCCATTATTCACCCCTCTACTTAGATAACTTAATTTCATTTTTGGGTTTTTTCCCCTTCCATACAAGTTCTCTTTCCATAGCTTCAATTGCTTTAAAAATTTGCTCTCCTAACCATATCGGACTATTGGTCAACACAAACAGTATCTGGGGTAGGATTATCATCTTCAACAAACCAATCCTGTCCGCCATCTTGAGTGGTAAACCTAACCAGATTTTTATTTTTGCCTTTATTTCTCACAAGATAGGTCAGACATTTAGTTCCGGATATTTATGAACTTGTTTACCTACATTTATTCCTAGATACTTAAACGTTTCTCCATCTCTTATTGTCCTGAGTCTTTCGTGGGACATTTGCTTGTCTAAGGGCATTAATACAGTTTTGTTCCAGTTTATACTTAATCCTGATTTCTTCCCAAATTCCTCTATTTCCTCTATAATCTCTTTCAATGTCTGCTGCGTATTTCGAATATAAAGCAATATATCATCTGCAAAAAGTGATACTCTGCCCCCCGACATCCAAACCCCTCTATCCTCTCGTTATTCCTAATCCTTATTGCTAGTGGCTCAATATATAGGGCAAAGACATGGGGGACAGAGGACAGCCTTGACAGCCTTTTTTGTTTGTTTTGTTTTCTCTCCCAGACACTTGAATGAGGGTACTGGTTTGGAATGAAAGGGGGCTGGCGGATAGGGTAAGACGTACGGAAGTCTATAAAGTAATTGAGAAACATCTACCAGGTATTATTTGTCTATTAGAGACGCACTTGACAAAGATAAAATACATATTCTGCAGAGGAAATGGGTTGTAAAGCAATATCATTCAGTACACACTTGTTACTCCAGAGGGGTAAGTGTGTTAATACATAAAGGGATGAAGGTAGAGGTGTTAAATAAAAAAATAGACAAAGAAGGGAGGTATGTATTAAATTGGGAGGGAAAAAGATTGCTGTTCGCTTTCATCTATGTGCCACTTCCCTTTTCATTAGGAATATTTCAGGAATTATGCAGGTTTGCCAATGATAAAGGAGGTATCCCAATTATGGTGATGGGGGATATCAACGCATTAATGGATGAAGGGAAAGATAGATTAAGGATAGGAAGGCAAAATCTGAGTGGTGGAACAACGGGATTAAAGAGAATGATGGAGGAATTGGGATGGATGGATTACTGGAGAGAGAGGAACCCGGAATTAAAAACATACTCGTGCTATAAAAAATCGAAAGAAACACTATCCCGCATAGACATGATAATAGGAGATAGGGAGATTATGCCATGGGTAAAGGGTATAAAGTATGAGTCCCGGAGTATATCCGATCACACACCGGTAATGCTCTAAATGGTTAATAGAAATATGTACCAGATAAGTACGAGAATAGATCCATTCTGGATAGAAGTATGGGGAGAGGATAGTGAGGTCGAGGATAAGATAAAAGCATACTTTGAAATTAATGATGGAACAGCCTCGGAGGGGATGGTTTGGGATGCTTTCAAGGCGGCATTGCAAGGTATCTGTAAGGAGAGAATAGTAAGGATGAAGAAAAGATCAAAGAAAGAGGAAGAAGAGATGGGAAAGAAAGTAGAGAAAGCAGAACAGCGCTTTGTAGCAACAGGGTTGGAAAAAGATAGAAAAGAATGGGAGAAGGAGGTGAAGAAATATAAAGAAATGTTAACATAAGGAGCAAAGAAAATACTGTTCCAGGCAGAAAAGAAGAAATATTTAGAAGGAGGGAAGCCAGGAAGGTGGTTGGCTAGGTATAGGAAGGAAAAGGAAGAGCTATATACCTCACAGGTAAAAGTAGGGCAGGAAGAAATACGAAAATACGTGGAGGAATACGAGTTACCAAAATTAACGAAGGAAGCTGTGGAGATGTTAGAGGGAGAGATTACAGAAAGTGAAGTATGGAAGGTAGTAAAAGAGACACCTAGATCAAAGGCTCCAGGCCCGGTTGGGATACCATTCGAGCTGTATAAAAAGTATTGAAGTGTCCTAGTTCCTAAGTTAGTGAAATTATTTAAAGACATTCTAACGAGAGGAACACTGCCCCCCACAATGAAGGAAGCAGTGATAACGTTAATTCTTAAACCTGGAAAAGATGAATGTGAACCGGACGCGTATAGGTCAATCTCACTGCTGAATACCGATACGAAGATATTGGCAAAGGTATTAGGGGTGAGATTGGCGGAGGTAATGCCCTTACTAATCTCGAAAGACCAATGTGGGTTCATGAGTGGAAGAACTACGGCAGATAATGTGAGAAGACTGTTTGGGAATCTGCAGATGAGGGGGGAGGAGACCGCTCCATCCTGTCATTGGACGCTGTCAAGGCCTTTGACAGGGTGGAGTGGTCCTACCTCTGGACAGTAATGAGGGGATATGGATTTGGAGAAGGATTTATGAAATGGATAAGAATCCTGTATGATTCCCCCAGGGCAGCGGTTCTGATAAATGGGGTGCAATGCTAATTGTTCTTAAGTGAACCCCCTTTCTTTATTGCCACGTACAGAAAGAAGAGAGAAAAAAGGAACACGATAGCGCCCCTGGTGAAATACGTTAAGCACAGGTATAGAGATGCTAGTAATAACACTCACCCTGTGGTGATGCGCTCAGAGCACAACATCTAAATGCGCATGTATAATAAAGTAGGGTCCTGCAGCTTGGTTCCCCCGATCCCCGGCAGCGTCTGCTCCGGTAATAGTGTAGGCAGCAGAAGAGGCATAAAAACGTCACTTTTTCCAAGCGACAGACCCCTTGGAGTAGTCAGTCCAACAATGCAGACCGGTTAGATAAAAGATAGCATTTATTCCAAGAACAAATCAACGCGTTTCAGACCTGAAACGAGCCCTTCATCAGGACTTCTACTATTGCCACGTAGGAAGGACTTCTCTCCTTTTTGGTGTACTTATTCCTCTGTAGTATACAGCAGCTGATAAGTACTGGAAGGATTAAGATTATTTAATAGAAGTAATTTAGGGTCATTCCCCCTGTGGGCACTGGTGTCGCGGCGGTGGTGGTCGCCGCCCGGTGCTACGCCATTTTATGCTAGGGACATTAGGGACCCACTCTAAATAGGTGGCCTTGACGTGGCGAGTGGGCTTGTACTTTTTGATCAAAAACGTATAATAACAACCTGTTAGTTTTTGATATTATGCTGAGAAGCGATCAGATCATTATACAAGATTGTGGATGTGCGACCATGTCTGTCTTCTACCCGAATTCATAATTTACAAATCTGTTTAACTTTCTTGAGCCAGTTGATACGAAAAAGATTGTTTTTTTACTGGAGTACCCCTTTAAACTGTACAACTGTACCATTCAGCAGGCGTGTTCTCCGTGACGATACCCCGAAAAGCTGCACCACCTATATTTTGCCTGCATAGTGGATGTGTCTATTACACAACCAGAAATGTTGAGCAGGGTCTCCCCTCTACTATATTTTTCCACACACCAGACATATTGGCCTATGAGAAGCTCTGCCTCTTTTTGTATTAGACCTATATTGACTCATTCTGAATAGTGGCAGGACCCTTTAAAATATGGGTACATTGTATCCTAATGTATGAATACAGAAGACACTTCAGATCAGTAACACTGTTTACATATATTTCAGTGATCTGTGGCCCTCAGGATTTCATTCTACTACAACTCCCAGCAGGGTCTGACAACTTTGGTTTCCATCATGATATTTAATATTTTCCCAGTGACTTCTATAACCTGTCCACATTCTCTCCATAGGAAGTTACTTTGCCCGAGACGCCTTGTACTCCCACAAATACTCCTCTAAGGCTCCTGATGGGACGCGGTTGATGTTCATGGCTCGTGTGCTGGTGGGAGACTTCACCATAGGAAACCAACAAATGAAGCGCCCACCGCAGAGACCCGGCAGCACCACGGAGTATTATGACTCCTGCGTGAACAACGTCACCGATCCCTCCATCTTTGTGGTGTTTGAGAAGCATCAGATCTACCCCGAGTATCTTCTGGAATACGAAGAGGAAGAATACGAAGAGGAAGAATATGAAGAGGAAGAATACGAAGAGGAAGAATACGAAGAGAAAGAATATGAAGAGGAAGAATACGGAAGAATACGAAGACGAAGAATTTGAATAAGAGGAAGAATTGAAGTAATCTGAAATTAAAAACTGCATGCTAATAATAACAATAATAAGTATAATAATAATAACACACAGTTTTATTGTTAAATAACGAAAATTTGTCAACATTTTGTCCAAACTTGTCCATAATACAAATAAAATTATATTAATTAATTAATTAATTAAACAAAACATACTGATGAAAAACAGTAAATTAAAGGCGCTAATTGTCTGATTGTTACGCTGAGCGCTCTATAAAGCGCGCACGTACCGGGACTCTTAAATTTAAAGGGCCAGTGCACCAGTGATTGGTGCCTGGTCCAAAGTGGTTAATCTAGGGTTAAAGGTTCTGCTTTGACTTAATTAGGCCGGCACCTGTGCACTGCCTATAAGTACCATCTCCTCCCACAGCTTCCTGCCGGATCTTTGTTGCCTTCGTGCACTATAGAAAGCGTTTGTGTGTATTCCCTGCTTGTTGCTGAACCTGTTGCTATTGACTACCGCCTGAGAACCGTTGCCGCCTGCCCTGACCTTTTGCTACCTCTGACCTCGCCTCTCCCTGATCTTCTTGTACCTTGCTTCATCTCAGCAGCCAGAGAGGTTGAGTCGATACTGGGTGGAACAACCTGGGGGTTACGTGCCGCAGCAAGACCATCCCGCTTTGCGGCGGGCTCTGTTTAAAACCAGTAACTCCTTAGACTCCGTTCGCCTGGTACGGCCCAAGTCATCTCCTCTCTGGCACAGCGGATCCACCTCCAGCTCCTGCTAGCTCCTGCCAGTCCGGATCACTGATCATGGGATCTGACCTCTGAGACCCCCCCCCCTTTGAGATTTCCTGAACGGGGTCCTGGCTTCTCTAGCTGAGTGCTCCATTCCCACCTCCTGAGGCACACTTTCCTCGACAGTGAAGGCCCGTTTGGCCAATCACCTGCATCCGCTGATTGAGCAGTCAATGCTGAGACAAGACCATCTGGGAAAGTGGGGACTGGAGCGATCGGCAAGATTAGCCAAAGCCCTATTTTGGAGACTACAACTGCCGGACTTGCCTAAGTAAGTTCCAAGCCACACCCCTACTTCAACCCCTTAAAGGGATACTCCAGGGGAAACATATTTTTTTTTAAATCAACTGGTACCAGAAATGTAAACAGATATGTAAATTAATGTAGCTACAAAGGTACACGCGTGCACTCACCGCTCAACGGAGACTGTTCAGCATGGGAGCGTGTGTCAGCGTGTGAAACAGCCGGCGTAGCCTCCGAGCGCCCACCTGCCTGCACCGATGCTGTGATCCAGCCTTTCCGTGGACTGGACTCCCATGCTGAACAGTCTCCGTTGAGCAGTGAGTGCACGCGCGTACCTTTGTAGCTACATTTGTTGATGCTTCACACTTTTCGTATGTGCACCCCGCAGGAGACACATTTGTAGGCCTCCGATGTCATGCAGTATCCCCGTTTTTCAGGTGCAGTAACGCTATAGTGTGCCCTCTCCTTTCCTGGTCTTTTTAGATATGTAAATTACTTCTATATAAAAATCTTAACCCTTCCAGTGCTTATCAGCTGCTGTATACTACAGAGGAACTTTTTTTTGTTTTTGAATTTCTTTTTATTGACATGATTTTTTTATGGGAAAAGGGGAGGTTAAAACTTTTTATTAGAGAAGGGGTTAATTCACATCTATTACTTGTGTTTTTTTTTTTTACATTTTAGACTTCAATCAACTTTGATCACAGCGCCTAAGGGGTTAATGCTAGGCACTGTGATCGGTGATGTCTGGCATAAGCCACAGGTGCGGGTGGCATCCCACTATGATGTGCGCTCATCTAAAGCCATGAACACCGAAATAATCGGCGGGAAATTCACTTGGCTGAAAAGACCAAAAGGGCCATATTTGGAGGAAATTTGGTGCATCCCTAATATATACACATACATATATATATATATGGATATAGTGATGTCCCCACCTATAATGATACCTTTCAGATACCCCCATCAGTTCCTCTACTCTTTGAAATTCCCCCCCTATATATTTGGATTTTGTGTATTTCATATATTTCTGTGATTAAATGAATAAAGAATTTAATATTTTACTCACCCACATCTGGAGTCGTTATGTCTATAGGATTTTATTTCAGTAGTTTCGGACTTAATTTGCTTTTCACCCTTTTTAGTTTGTTTTTCATCTTATTGAAGAATAAAGTTCCGTGGCTGGATGTAAGAATCGTGCAGACCACCAGGGCTAGGCTCGGCCCAGACAACTATACAGGATATGATCAAGTGGCTCAGTGGTTTACATCTCTAAATAATACAGCCCTACGGTTACCATGTAATGCCAGGATACAGGGGCCCGGTAATCCTCACTATGACCCCACACTGAAGGATACCGCCATACTGTTACTAAATAATATACATTATACACACATTAAGACCAATATTCCCCCATATAGCAGTAGACAGCAGCTCTACACGGCCTCTGCAGACTGTAAGTAAACACATACTGTTACATCCAGCGCCTTTCCTTCTCCATCTGACCCAGACCGCCATGAAGCATTAACCCCGCCACAACCACGATGCAGAGTTTTCTGGTTAGACTCTTTGGCTTCAAACCTCAACAAGTGTCCTATCTTGCCACCCTATAACAGTACCACTCCTCTGCTTCATCTATTACTGTGCCCACTGCTGCCCCAGGTGAACACGTTATTGTGTGTGCTTCCTAGTAAACAATACTGCTCCCCATGGTTCCCCTCTCTAGCACAGACTGCTCCCCATGGTTCCCCTCTCTAGCACAGACTGCTCCCCATGGTTCCCCTCTCTAGCACAGACTGCTCCTCATTGCTCCCCTCTCTAGCACAGACTGCTCCTCATTGCTCCCCTCTCTAGCACAGACTGCTCCTAATTGTTCCCCTCTCTAGCACAGACTGCTCCCCATGGTTCCCCTCTCTAGCACAGACTGCTCCTCATTGTTCCCCTCTCTAGCACAGACTGCTCCCCATGGTTCCCCTCTCTAGCACAGACTGCTCCTCATTGCTCCCCTCTCTTGCACAGACTGCTCCTCATTGTTCCCCTCTCTAGCACAGACTGCTCCTCATTGTTCCCCTCTCTAGCACAGCCTGCTCCTCATTGTTCCCCTCTCTTGCACAGACTGCTCCTCATTGCTCCCCTCTCTTGCACAGACTGCTCCTCATTGCTCCCCTCTCTTGCACAGACTGCTCCTCATTGTTCCCCTCTCTTGCACAGACTGCTCCTCATTGCTCCCCTCTCTTGCACAGACTGCTCCTCATTGCTCCCCTCTCTTGCACAGACTGCTCCTCATTGCTCCCCTCTCTAGCACAGACTGCTCCTCATTGCTCCCCTCTCTAGCACAGACTGCTCCTCATTGTTCTCCTCTCTAGCACAGACTGCTCCTCATTGTTCCCCTCTCTTGCACAGATCACTCCTCATTGTTTCCCTCTCTAGCACAGACTGCTCCTCATTGTTTCCCTCTCTTGCACAGCCTGCTCCTCATTGTTCCCCTCTCTAGCACAGACTGTCCCATATTGTTTCCCTCTCTAGCACAGACTGCTCCTCATTGTTCCCCTCTCTAGCACAGACTGCTCCTCATTGCTCCCCTCTCTAGCACAGACTGCTCCTCATTGCTCCCCTCTCTAGCACAGACTGCTCCTAATTGTTCCCCTCTCTAGCACATACTGCTCCTCATTGTTCCCCTCTCTAGCACAGACTGCTCCTCATTGTTTCCCTCTCTAGCACAGAATGCTCCTCATTGTTCCCCTCTCTAGCACAGACTGCTCCTCATTGCTCCCCTCTCTTGCACAGACTGCTCCTCATTGCTCCACTCTCTAGCACAGACTGCTCCTCATTATTCCCCTCTCTTGCACAGACTGCTCCTCATTGTTTCCCTCTCTAGCACAGATCACTCCTCATTGTTCCCCTCTCTAGCACAGACTGCTCCTCATTGTTCCCCTCTCTAGCACAGACTGCTCCTCATTGTTCCCCTCTCTAGCACAGACTGCTCCTCATTGCTCCACTCTCTTGCACAGACTGATCCTCATTGTCCTCTCTTGCACAGACTGCTCCTCATTGTCCCCTCTCTTGCACAGACTGCTCCTCATTGTTTCCCTCTCTAGCACAGACTGCTCCTCATTGTCCCCTCTCTTGCACAGACTGCTCCTCATTGTCCCCTCTCTTGCACAGACTGCTCCTCATTGTCCCCTCTCTAGCACAGACTGCTCCTCATTGTCCCCTCTCTAGCACAGACTGCTCCTCATTGTTCCCCTCTCTAGCACAGACTGCTCCTCATTGTTTCCCTCTCTAGCACAGACTGCTCCTCATTGTTTCCCTCTCTAGCACAGACTGCTCCTCATTGTTTCCCTCTCTAGCACAGACTGCTCCTTATTGTTTCCCTCTCTTGCACAGACTGCTCCTCATTGTCCCCTCTCTTGCACAGACTGATCCTCATTGTCCTCTCTTGCACAGACTGCTCCTCATTGTTTCCCTCTCTAGCACAGACTGCTCCTCATTGTCCCCTCTCTTGCACAGACTGCTCCTCATTGTCCCCTCTCTAGCACAGACTGCTCCTCATTGTCCCCTCTCTTGCACAGACTGCTCCTCATTGTCCCCTCTCTTGCACAGACTGCTCCTCATTGTCCCCTCTCTTGCACAGACTGCTCCTCATTGTCCTCTCTTGCACAGACTGCTCCTCATTGTTCCCATCTCTGGCACAGACTGCTCCCCATGGTTCCCCTCTCTGGCACAGACTGTTCCTCATTGTTTCCCTCTCTTGCACAGACTGCTCCTCATTGTTCTCATCTCTTGCACAGACTGCTCCCCAGGATCTCCCTCTTTTGCAAAACTGTAGTGATGGCTGCATTGATTTACGTAATCTGCTGAAGACAGGCTATATCAATTGCAGAGCCATGGCCAGCACGGAAAGATAGGTAAGCCCTTCAGCTACCTCAACAGTGGACTACCTCCAGCCACACCGATAACCAAACCCTCGTCCACACCCAAGCAACCCCAGCCTCCTTTAATATTCTTCCACTGCTGTACATCCCACATACGTGGCCAACACTATTCATTGTAGTTTTTTTTTTTTATACAATGATGAGCAGTCTGTGCCAAGAAGGAAACAATAAGGAGCAGTCTGTGCAAGAGAGAGGAACAATGAGGAGCAATCTGTGCAAGAGAGGGAAACAATATGGGGGCAGTCTGTGTAAGAGAGGGGAACAATGAGGAGCAATCTGTGCAAGAGAGGGAAACAATATGGGGGCAGTCTGTGTAAGAGAGGGGAACAATGAGGAGCAGTCTGTGCAAGAGAGGGAAACAATATGGGGGCAGTCTGTGTAAGAGAGGGGAACAATGAGGAGCAGTCTGTGCAAGAGAGGGAAACAATGGGGAGCAGTCTGTGCAAGAGAGGGAAACAATATGGGGAGCAGTCTGTGCAAGAGAGGGGAACAATGAGGAGCAGCCTGTGCAAGAGAGAGGAGCAATGAGGAGCTATCTCTGCAAGAGAGGGAAACAATATGGGGCAGTCTGTGCAAGAGAGGGGACAATGTGAGGAGCAGTCTGTGTAAGAGAGGGGGACAATGAGGAGCAGTCTGTGCAAGAGAGGGGGACAATGAGGAGCAGTCTGTGCAAGAGAGGGGGACAATGAGGAGCAGTCTGTTCAAGAGAGGGGAGCAATGAGGAGCAGTCTGTGCAAGAGAGGGGAACAATGAGGAGCTATCTCTGCAAGAGAGGGAAACAATATGGGGCAGTCTGTGCAAGAGAGGGGAACAATGAGGAGCAGTCTGTGCAAGAGAGGGGAGCAATGTGGAGCAGTCTGTGCAAGAGAGGGGAGCAATGAGGAGCTATCTCTGCAAGAGAAGGAAACAATATGGGGCAGTCTGTGCAAGAGAGGGGAACAATGAGGAGCGATTTTTGCAAGAGAGGGAAACAATGAGGAGCAGTCTGTGCAAGAGAGGGGAACAATGAGGAGCAGTCTGTGCAAGAGAGGGGAACAATGATGAGCAGTCTGTGCTAGAGAGGGAAACAATGAGGAACGATCTGTGCAAGAGAGGGGAACAATGAGGAGCAGTCTGTGCAAGAGAGGGGAACAATGAGGAGCGATTTTTGCAAGAGAGGGAAACAATGAGGAGCAGTCTGTGCAAGAGAGGGGGACAATGAGGTACAATCTGTGCAAGAGAGGGGAACAATGAGGAGCGATCTGTGCAAGAGAGGGGAACAATGAGGAGCGATCTGTGCAAGAGAGGGCAACAATGAAGAGCAGCCTGTGCAAGAGAGGGGAGCAATGAGGAGCAGTCTGTGCAAGAGAGCGGAAAAATGAGGAGCAGTCTGTGCAAGAGAGGGGGACAATGAGGAGCAATCTGTGCAAGAGAGGGGAACAATGAGGAGCGATCTGTGCAAGAGAGGGCAACAATGAAGAGCAGCCTGTGCAAGAGAGGGGAGCAATGAGGAGCAGTCTGTGCAAGAGAGGGGAACAATGAGGAGCAGTCTGTGCTAGAGAGGGAAACAATGAGGAGTGATCTGCGCAAGAGAGGGGAACAATGAGGAGCAGTCTGTGCAAGAGAGGGGAACAATGAGGAGCAGTCTGTGCAAGAGAGGGGAACAATGAGGAGCAGTCTGTGCTAGAGAGGGGAACAATGAGGGTCATAGTGAGGTGATATTACTTGGCCCCTGTATCCTGGAATTTTTTTTATAGAATAATGACACAACGGCACTCACTATCAGTGGAACTTCTTATTTTATTGTTTTCTTCTGTGCATAGATAAAACTGCAGCGGGGAGCAGTGTGGAGGCAGCCAGGGGAGTATGCAATCAGAGCGACAGCTGTTTCAAGCATAACTCAAGCAGGATTCCTACAAGCGTGAATACAGTAGTGCCAGCCTGGCTATTCTTTATGTTACTTTATTCATTGTATCAGGAGCAGAGCCCCTCTATAGAGAATGAATGGGGTGCTGGTCCACTCCCTTCATTTCGGGGACATTTCACATGCATTCTGGTGATCGTGGGGGTCCCAACTGTCAGACCCCCACTGCCCCTTGTCCACATGCAATCTAGTGTAAGTTCTGTATGATGATGTCACTCGTGCCCCAGAGCGCAGAGGAAGAGATGCTTGGAGACCACTAGACTGTGCTTGGACACTAGACTTTGGGTGGAACGGGGGCGGGGGGCGATGGTTACACTAGACTGTGTATGGACCAGGGGCAGAGTTTAAACTAAACTGTGCATAGACCAGGGGGGTTTACCTAGACTGTGCATGCACTGGGGAGGAGTTTACCCTAGACTGTGCGGGGACAAGGAGTGGGGTTAACACTAGACTGTGCGGGGACCAGGGCTGGAGTTTACACTAGATCATGCGTAGACTAGGGGTGGAGTTTACACTAGACTGTGCTGGGACCAGGGGTGGGGTTTACACTAGACTGTGCGGGGACCAGGGGCGGGGTTTACACTAGACTGTGCGGGGACCAGGGGCGGGGTTTACACTAGACTGTGCGGGGACACGGGGTGGGGTTTACCCTAGACTGTGCGGGGACAAGGAGTGGGGTTAACACTAGACTGTGCGGGGACCAGGGGTGGGGTTTACACTAGACCGTGCGGGGACCAGGGGCGGAGTTTACTCTGGACCGTGTGTGGACCAGGGGTGGGGTTTACACTAGACTGTGCGTAGACCAGAGGTGGGGTTTACACTAGACTGTGCGTGGACCAGAGGTGGGGCTTACACTAGACTGTGCTTGGACCAGGGGCGGAGTTTACACTAGACTGTGCTTGGACCAGGGGTGGAGTTTACACTAGACTGTGCTTGGACCAGGGGCGGAGTTTACACTAGACTGTGCTTAGACCAGGGGCGGGGTTTACACTAGACTGTGCTTGGCCCAGGGGTGGAGTTTACACTAGACTGTGCTTGGACCAGGGGTGGAGTTTACACCAGACTGTGCTTGGACCAGGGGTGGAGTTTACACCAGACTGTGCTTGGACCAGGGGTGGAGTTTACACTAGACTGTGCTTGGACCAGGGGCGGAGTTTACACTAGACTGTGCTTGGACCAGGGGTGGAGTTTACACTAGACTGTGCTTGGACCAGGGGTAGAGTTTACACTAGACTGTGCTTGGACCAGGGGCGGAGTTTACACTAGACTGTGCTTGGACCAGGGGTGGAGTTTACACTAGACTGTGCTTGGACCAGGGGTGGAGTTTACACTAGACTGTGCTTAGACCAGGGGCGGAGTTTACACTAGACTGTCCGTAGATCAGGGGTGGAGTTTACACTAGACTGTCCGTAGATCAGGGGTGGAGTTTACACTAGACTGTCCGTAGATCAGGGGTGGAGTTTACACTAGACTGTCCGTAGATCAGGGGTGGAGTTTACACTAGACTGTGCGTAGACCAGGGGTGGAGTTTACACTAGACTGTGCTTGGACCAGGGGTGGAGTTTACACTAGACTGTGCGTAGATCAGGGGCGGAGTTTACACTAGACTGTCCGTAGATCAGGGGTGGAGTTTACACTAGACTGTGCGTAGATCAGGGGCGGAGTTTACACTGGACTTAACAGGGGCAGGGTTTGCACTAGATTATGCACGGATTGGGTACTTTTAGCAGACAATGAACTCTATAATACACATATACCGCCCATATAGAAATAAAGCCCCCGTCCATGTGACAGATTCACTGAATTAGTCAAAATTGACAGCAAAGCAACAGAGGGTGGGGGGGGGGGGTCGATCGTCGTTATGCTGTAAACAGGTATGTGATCAGCGCCCCCTAAGTTATCTACTGGTTACTGCAACTCATTTTATTCAGACCACAGGTCCTGTTTAATGGCACCATAACTTGTATACACATAGTGGGTCATTAAGGGGTTAAAGGTTTTACACCTAAAGACATATATATATATATATATTTATGTCACTTGTGAGGGGAGTCTGTAAGTGGTTATGGGGCGGAGCCGTGAGGTCGGAGGTTAGTGGCCCCTGATCATTGTGGCTCCCGGCCCCGCCTCTCTGACTGTGAAGTGATTGGCCCGTAGGCCGCGCTGACAGGTTATTGACCTTTTTATGGACATTTGCGCTTTAACCATTAAAATAAATCGGACCCATAAAAGCCCCTGTATTCTGCCACATTACAGCAGATCTGATCAGTCACAGAACTATACATATATATTCTTCTCAATCCGGTCCTAACAAATATGATGATGTCTCCTAAAGACCTAGATACCTGGACATCCGTGGCCCCCCTGACTACGGCAGCCATCCCCACCCTCTACACTGCCATCACACGGAGACAGGGACCCCTCATGCCACAGTGGTCGTAGCCCACGATTAGATACTTATCCCATGTATAGATGATGACTGGGGGGAGATTTATCAAAACCCGTCCAGTCGGCATAGCAACCAATCAGATTGCTGCTTTCAGAGGCCTTTTAAAAAAATGAAAGCAGCGATCTGATTGGTTGCTATGGGCAACTCAGGAACTTTTCCTTTAGACAGGTTTGGATAAATCTCCCCTATCTGAGGTGTCCCAGTACCGCATTTCACACGGTACTTATTTATTTGTGGGTCCCCATGAGTCCCTAGGATTTAGTAGTCTTTATTGGTCAGTTCGCCCCTAGTCTAGTCACCTCCATTATAGTGTATAGATTACTAAATTATCTATAAAATAATGTATATAGTGTTATTTCAGTATGTAAATGGTTAATTACTTGTTTCTATGGCATTGCAGGGCCTTCGGGTCATGTGATGCGTTTCAAGCCTCACTCTGGATGCGTTCCAGGCCTCGTTCTAGTGTCTGTAGCCTCGTTCTGGTTCTACAGTGTACATGGAGGCTGTGACGTAAGCAATCCCATCTCACCATGTAAAGTGAGTGGCAGACGTTCGGACCAATCAAAATCGCCACGCCCCCTGCCCATATAAGGGAGCAGCAGCCATCTTATCTCTCTCTCTTGCTCCTGGCTTTCATCTGAGACGGACCTGTATTACAGTAATCACAGTGAGTTAGGCCCGAGCCTTGCGGCAACGGCTGAAAGATATAAATTATAGAGTGTGTCATCCCCTAAGCACTCTGCAGCATCACCGGACTCCATATTTCCCCTAAATCCGGACGGATCTGCACATCATTCCCTAAATTCAGAGACTATAGGTCTTATGCAAGGTCCGCAACTTCTACCAGTCGCTAAGCAACCAAAGAACTGTATTAAGAGACTGTTATTACGTATTGGATATTGCAAGCACTGCAGTAAAGTTGTTCAAGTTAAATCTACTTGTGGACCTTCAGTCATTTCATTGCACCCATCGCTTCTGGGAAGGGCGGCGATAGGCCGGAACATAGATTCAGCATACCAGCCCTCACCCTGGCGTCACGAGTGACTGGGTTAATATTAACCCCTCATATACCAACATCCTACCATACACTCCCCAAGCGCTACCACAAATCTGTGTACAGACCCCTGATTACACCAAAAGACCCCCACACACACTGCTCCCTAAGGTCCCTACTCTCATATATACTGCACTGTATACCCCCCCCCATAAGCCCCTTTTTCACATACACATTGTATAACCCCCCCCCCCCCCCCCAAATGCTCCCTGTGCCCCCCATATACTGCTCCTCACTGGTCTCCACACTTTCCATGTAGTACAGGGAGGAGGAGGGCACAGGAGGCCGCGTAATACAGGGAGGAGGAGGGCACAGGAGGCCGCGTAATACAGGGAGGAGGAGGGCACAGGAGGCCGCGTAATACAGGGAGGAGGAGGGCACAGGAGGCCGCGTAATACAGGGAGGAGGAGGGCACAGGAGGCCGCGTAATACAGGGAGGAGGAGGGCACAGGAGGCCGCGTAATACAGGGAGGAGGAGGGCACAGGAGGCCGCGTAATACAGGGAGGAGGAGGGCACAGGAGGCCGCGTAATACAGGGAGGAGGAGGGCACAGGAGGCCGCGTAATACAGGGAGGAGGAGGGCACAGGAGGCCGCGTAGTACAGGGAGGAGGAGGGCACAGGAGGCCGCGTAGTACAGGGAGGAGGAGGGCACAGGAGGCCGCGTAGTACAGGGAGGAGGAGGGCACAGGAGGCCGCGTAGTACAGGGAGGAGGAGGGCACAGGAGGCCGCGTAGTACAGGGAGGAGGAGGGCACAGGAGGCCGCGTAGTACAGGGAGGAGGAGGGCACAGGAGGCCGCGTAGTACAGGGAGGAGGAGGGCACAGGAGGCCGCGTAGTACAGGGAGGAGGAGGGCACAGGAGGCCGCGTAGTACAGGGAGGAGGAGGGCACAGGAGGCCGCGTAGTACAGGGAGGAGGAGGGCACAGGAGGCCGCGTAGTACAGGGAGGAGGAGGGCACAGGAGGCCGCGTAGTACAGGGAGGAGGAGGGCACAGGAGGCCGCGTAGTACAGGGAGGAGGAGGGCACAGGAGGCCGCGTAGTACAGGGAGGAGGAGGGCACAGGAGGCCGCGTAGTACAGGGAGGAGGAGGGCACAGGAGGCCGCGTAGTACAGGGAGGAGGAGGGCACAGGAGGCCGCGTAGTACAGGGAGGAGGAGGGCACAGGAGGCCGCGTAGTACAGGGAGGAGGAGGGCACAGGAGGCCGCGTAGTACAGGGAGGAGGAGGGCACAGGAGGCCGCGTAGTACAGGGAGGAGGAGGGCACAGGAGGCCGCGTAGTACAGGGAGGAGGAGGGCACAGGAGGCCGCGTAGTACAGGGAGGAGGAGGGCACAGGAGGCCGCGTAGTACAGGGAGGAGGAGGGCACAGGAGGCCGCGTAGTACAGGGAGGAGGAGGGCACAGGAGGCCGCGTAGTACAGGGAGAGGAGGGCACAGGAGGCCGCGTAGTACAGGGAGAGGAGGGCACAGGAGGCCGCGTAGTACAGGGAGAGGAGGGCACAGGAGGCCGCGTAGTACAGGGAGAGGAGGGCACAGGAGGCCGCGTAGTACAGGGAGAGGAGGGCACAGGAGGCCGCGTAGTACAGGGAGAGGAGGGCACAGGAGGCCGCGTAGTACAGGGAGAGGAGGGCACAGGAGGCCGCGTAGTACAGGGAGAGGAGGGCACAGGAGGCCGCGTAGTACAGGGAGAGGAGGGCACAGGAGGCCGCGTAGTACAGGGAGAGGAGGGCACGGGAGGCCGCGTAGTACAGGGAGAGGAGGGTACAGGACATGTAATACAGATAAAGCGCTTCCTGTACCATCAGGCAAGCTCCTCCCCTCAGACTCTATTACAGAAGCAGGAAATATTACACAAATAAAACTTTATTATAAGACGCTACAATTATCAGATTTCTGAGCTTCAAAAACAGCCGATTAACCCTTGCAATGACCTGATCCACAGGCCCCTCCCTTTATCCTCCCGTGGTCGCTCATTATCCATGTGGACGCCATGTCTATAGTATATTGTTCCATACATAGAGCTGTATGTAATGTAAACCAGGATCCTCAGCGCTGTCTGCGGGCGGTCAGTGGGGGTCCGGCCCCTCACATTGCGTCGGTTCACTCATTGGCAGGGGGGGGGGAGGGAAGTGAACATTATTGGCTTTGGCAACAATATAAAAATATAAGAACCGATGTCCTGAGTGATAGAGTCCGACCCTGATCCCTGAGATCACAGCAGTGGGCGTGGTGTCTGACTCCTCCTCCTCCGCATCTGGCTCCGCCTCATTCCTCTTCTGACTCCTCCTCCTGGGAGTCTGGGATTCCCATAACTTGTTCCTAGAAAATTAAGGATTTACCATTAATTCGTGTCATTCTACCCCTCCCCCTGTGATCAGTGACTCCACAATACTTTACACTACAGCACTGCTCCTATATAGCAATGATCAATAGCTCCCACCTGTCTATTGGAGGCGGATCAGACAGGAAGTAGTTTAAAGGGGTACTCCGATGAAAACCTTTTTTCTTTTAAAATCAACTGCTGACAGAAAGGGGGGGTGGAGAAATCGGAAAATGGCCGTATCTAATTCATTTCAATGAGCCGACCGGAGTCCAAACGGTGACTATACATCAGATAGTGACTCCGGTCGGCTCATTTTTGCCCCGTATCCGGTTTTGTGGGGCCTGAATGAGATGGGGGCCGGGTATCTGGGATAAGGGAACGCCCGATTTTCCCATCCCCCAGCCGTGTCCGGTTCCCGCATGGAAACGTAATGTGAACCCAACCGTACAGAGATCTGACATATTCCACAATTCTAGAACAGCGCCCCCTGTGGCCTGGTCTTACCCATCCTCCACGCTCCTTGATCCACTGGCTGTAGTTTTCCTTCAGGTATCTGGCTCCGAACCCAAACATCCTGTTCATGGGATGACTGTCCAAGGCGGTGAGCGCGGTGGTGGCGTGGACGCACAGCGCAATCTTACTGCTCTGCCGCACGTCCTCCGGCACGTTCTCAGGGACCATCTGCTCCACGTACGTCTCAGTCAGTCTCTGAAAGAAGCCGTAAGACCAGCAGGACTGGAGTCCCTGGAAAAAGCTCGGCTTCTGGGCAATCTGGGGGGAAAAGGAAGAGATAAGGGGGGCATTAATATTCCAATAGGACATGTAATTACAGCGCCATCTACAGGTGACCTCATGTAACTGCACGTCAATATTATAGACAATTTATATACAACAGCACCACCTACAGGTGACCTGATGTAACTGCACTTCAATATTATAGACAATTTATATACAACAGCACCACCTACAGGTGACATCATGTAACTGCACTTCAATATTATAGACAATTTACATACAACAGCACCACCTACAGGTGACCTGATGTAACTGTGCCTTCTCAATGATCTAGACCAGGGGTCCTCAAACTTTTTAAACAG